>NC_056525.1:192964078-192994430 GCF_019175285.1 Sceloporus undulatus | reverse complement strand
ATTATTATTATTATTATTATTATTATTATTATTATTATTATTATTATTATTATTTTGACGCTTCCAGTACATACTAAGGTTAGGGAGCATCTGCATGGTGCGCGCTCCCTAACCCTAGTAACACCACTGCCACGCCACATTTTGCCCATCTGTACCGGGCCATAGTCTATACTAAGATAAAACTTATAACTACAGTGGTACCCCGGGTTACGAATTTAATTCGTTCCGCCGCCGCGTTCGTAACCCGAAAATCTTCGTAAGCCGAAAAAGCCATAGGCGCTAATAGCGAAAGCCGCGATTTCGTGCGAAAAAGCGCCGAAAAGCACCAAAATTTTTTTCGTAACCTGAAATAACCTTCGTAACCCGGAACAGTTTTTTTCAATGGATTTTTTTCGTAACCCGGAAATTTCGTAAGGCGGCGCATTCGTATCCCGGGGTACCACTGTATATATCAAATCCATCAAGGCTGGCACATTACATCAATATATCAATTAGGTGAGAATAAAATCATAGAATCATAAAATCATAGAGTTGGAAGAGACCACATGGGCCATCCAATTCAACCCCCTGCCATGCAGGAACTCTCAATCAAATCATCCCTGACAGATGGCCATCCAGCCTCTGTTTAAAGACTTCCAAGGAAGGAGACTCCACCACACTCTGAGGGAGTGTGTTCTGTCAGGACCATGGTAAACAGGTCTGATAAAATGATGGATGTGGCCACTAGGTGGAGATGCTGTGGAAGTTATTTACAGTTCTAGTGGCAGTTATATGTGTCAGCATTTAAACAGTGCATCATTGGAATGTTGATGCAACTGTTAACTGTCGTTCTCAACTGTCACTGAGGGAGAGTGAGACAGCTGGTGCCTCAGAGTGGATTGTTACTTGTGTGGATGGTGGATGGTGTCTTTGTATATAGTGTTGTACACGGTGGAACTTCTTCTATGAATAAAAGCCTCATCTGAGAGATGATTACAGTGTCTCTTTGATCATTGAGAAAGCGACAGGTGTTTCTCCAGCTCACAAGCTACTGACTACAGTCACGAAGGTGGAGAATCTGGCGCCATACGTTGACGTGTTGCCTCACACGCTGCGTAACAACATCAAAAAGCATTTTAACAAGTTCCACTGTCGAACAGCCCTCACTGTCAGGAAGTTCCTCCTAATGCTAAGGTGGAATCCTTTTCCTGGAGTTTGCATCCATTGTTCTGGGTCCTGTTGTCTGGAGCAGGAGAAAAAAAGCTTGCTCCCTCCTCAATATGACATCCCTTCAAATATTTAAACAGGGCTATCATATCACCTCTTAACCTTCTCTTCGCTAGACTAAGCATCCCCAGCTCCCTGAGTCTTTCCTCATAGGGCATTGTTTCCAGACCCTTCACCATTTTAGTCACTCTCCTTTGGACACGTTCCAGTTTCTCAATGTCCTTTTTGAATTGTGGTGCCCAGAACTGGATACAATATTCTAGGTTGGGTTTGATCAAAGCAGAATAGAGTGGCAGTATTACTTCTCTTGATCTAGACACTATACTTCTATTGATGTAGCCTAAAATCGCATTGGCCTTTTTAGCTGCCTCATCGCACTGTTGATTCATGTTCAACTTGTGTTCTACTTGGACTCCAAGATCCTTTTCACATGTAGTCTCTTTAAGCCAGATGTCACCCATCCTATATCTGTGCATTTCATTTTTTCCCCCTAAGTGCATTAACTTACATTTCTCTGTGTTGAATTTCATTTTGTTAGCTTTGGCCCAGCTTTCTAGTCTATTCAGGTCATTTTGAATTTTGATCCTGTCCTCTAGAGTATTAACTATTCCTTCTAATTTGGTGTGATCTGCAAATTTGATGAGTATGCCCCAATTCTGTCATTCAAGTCACTGATAAAGATGTTGAACAGCACTGGGTCCAGGACAGAGCCACATGGGACCCCACTGGTCACTTCTCCCCCGGATGAAAAAGAGCCATTGTTGAGCACCCTTTGGGTTCGGCTGGTCAACCAATTACAAATCCATGTAACACTTACGTTGTGTAGCCCACATTTTACAACGTTGTTTGCAAGAATGGCATGGGGAACCTTGTCAAAGGCCTTACTGAAATCAAGATATACTATATCCACAGCATTCCCTTCATCTACCAAGCTGGTAATTTTATCAAAGAAAGAGATCAGATTTGTTTGGCATGACTTGTTTCTCTGAAACCCATGTTGACTTTTTGTGATTATGGAATTGCCTTCTAGATGTTCACAGACTCTCTGTTTAATTATCTGCTCTAGAATCTTTCCTGGTATAGATGTCATTCTAACTGGACGATAATTGTTGGGATCCTCTGTTTTTCCCTTTTTGAAGATGGGGACAACATTTGCCCTCTTCTAGTCGGCTGGGATTTCTCTTGTTCTCCAGGAGTTCTCAAAGATTATTGCCAATGGCTACAATATTACATGTGCCAGTTCTTTTAATACTCTTGGAAGAACTGGCAAATGTAATATAGGCCAATAACTGGCAAATGTAATGTGTCATATTAGAATGTTTAGGCATTATTTATTATTTTTCTGGTTGCTTGCATGAACTGAATACTTTTTGAAATTACACATATTGTACCTGCAAGGCCCTTAAGATCTTGCATGATTTGTATCTTTTTGTTCTGTTTTGTTTAATTATGGAGCGTTACAGACCACCCAAAATGGGTGGTCTGCCAGCGCCGTCATTTGCTGTGTCGAGGAGCCCCAGCGGCCAAACCACGTGACCTGGAAGTGGCACCGCACGTGACCAATGATGCACTCGTGGTGTCACTTCTGCTGCACGACATGTGGACGCTAGGCATCCGCGGCATCAAGATGGCGGTGCCCATGTAGAACAGGCGCTGCCATTTTGTATGCGCTCTGCACGTACTAGGGTTAGGGGCGTCCGGAAAGGACGCCCCTTTCTAACCATAGTATGCGCGTAGCACGTACTTTCTGCCTGTGCGGAACGGGCCTATAATAAATACTTCCTTAAAAGTATCTGCTACTTTGACACTCCTTTACACGTGTCCTAGCTTGGTTGATGCTTGAGAAGATTAGCAAGAAGTAACAAGTCCCAGTGTATGTTAAGGGAAATCCAATACGAATTTACTGGGTGGTGGCAGCGTGATTCAAGGATCTCCAGGGGTCATCTTCAACTTCACAAGTAATAGGAACATAGACCAGGAGACTCAGGGAGAAGCTAAGGATCTGCTGGGACTAAGAGCCAAGGCACATCTGCTGTTTGGCTGCTTAGACCACCGGGGGAATCATCACAGAAACCAACTGAGAATTTTGTAGCAAGACTTGAAAAAGGCTATTCACCTGCAATCCCCATCAATCTGAGAGAGCTGGAGCAATGCTGCCAGAAAGAATGGGAACAAACTTCAAAATTCAGATGTGCAAGACTCACAGCTCTCATAACTGGTCAAGATGTTTCTATCAAGCATTGACTCAAGTATTAACAATGCCAATTAAATTTATTTCATTCCCAGGATATAGCACAATAAAACATGGAAAAGGATGCGTATGGATACTTTTACAAAGCACTGTATAATCCAAGGAAGATGCATTTGGTAGCTGTTGTGTGTGTGTGTGTGCATGTGTGCGTGTGTGTGCCTTCAGGTTGCTTGTCAACATATGGTGACCCCATTGTTTTCTTAGGCAAGGAATACTCAGAGGTGGTTTTGCTTGTTCCTTCCATTGAAGCTAAACCTAATAATAACCATGCATTCCATTACTACCAAAAGATCAGCTACAACCTCTTAGTGTCAATCCTCAGACTGGGTTCCAGTAGCCCACAAAAGTGGCAGCCTCTATTTCTGACAATTTAGTCAATTAATGTGGGCTGAATCCACACATGTAAAATAATTTGTCCTTACCGTCATCCCAATCGGTAAAACACATGATGTTTCTCCAGATTCTAAGCAAAGCACTTCTTTTCGATGCCTGAGGTCTTTAAAGTGATTTTTTAAAAAAGAAACCATTTTACTCTGAAATTTTTAGGGGAAACTGCTTGCTTTTTTTTTTGTAAACATGTGCTCTGTGCTCCAAATCACAGGATCAGGGTTCAATCAGGGTGGTGGTGGTTGGAGGGTGGGACAGGTTGGTGGAAGGTTATCTTGATATCCTTGTCTAGCAAATATGGTGTTGCCATTTTTTTTTTATGCTGTTGACATGCATTTTCCCAATCCCATGCACCTCCTCTTTCAAATGCAGCGCAGTTTGCCCTGATGGGAGGATTGGGGGTGGTAGTGGGGATGCAAAAAGAAAAGGAAGCCCTGAGGCAGGTGGGTGTGGGGCAGCCCTTGTGTACACACACACACACACACACACACAGGGGCCCATCCTTTAGGAATGAAAAATGGATGTGCACTGGCTACTATTGGGGGCAAGCGGGGGGGGGGGGAAGTGCTGTAAATTTCAAAAAACAAAAATGCTGCTTCTTCCTCAGGTAAGTATTGGTGAGAATGGGAGTAGGCGGGAGGGGGAAGGTGGGGGTGGGGTGGGGGATTATTTGAATGTGAAGGCAAACCAGATCCCTTTATAAAGTGGAATAGGGTGGCTTGCGACAGCAGCTTTGGGTAGAGGGCAGATTTGTATGATTTGTTGTGGGGAGATGGTAGATGTAACTGAAACAAACTCTTTTTAGCTTTTCCCATATTATTTCCCATCACTGTCCTTCCTTCTTTCTTAAAAGCTATACATTTTTGTATAGTGGGTGAGACAGCCAGGTGATGACAGCCAGCAAGGGAGGCATCAAATGGAAATGCAGGTGGACAATAAGATTGAAAGGAAAACAAGAAAGCCTCCTTGTTGATATGGATACGCATGCCTGACAGAAAAAACAACAACACAGCGGCTGCAGTTGTGTGGCTGAAAATAATCTGATTAATTTAACATGAGGACGTGGTAGTAAAAACCCTTTGTACCAAATGCAACTTTTGATGGAGGAAATGTGTGGCTTTCAAGGTCAATTTGTGTTTGGATTAAAACTGGGGAATGTGGCATTAACAGGGTCAAAATGAGCTGGGATACTGCACCATGGAGCTGAATTATTTCGTAGCTGAGAATCAGCCCTGCTTGCCATAGCCAAGGAGCTACCAGACACTGAGGAAAGAGGGCTTCTTCACAGGCTCAGCAGACACGTGAATGTATTTTTCTTTCAACGCACAGATGGGCCAAGACAACTTGGTGTTCAAAATGCGTCATTCATTGCTTGTAGGATAAAGCCAAATAATTATGAATGTACTGTCCTTTAAAAGTACCTCAAACTTTGAGGTGGGCAGCCACATCCTGTCTAATGCTCAAGGGTAGATTTGGAGCTTGTCAGAAATGAGGCAAGAAGCCATTCTGGATATGAACATAAGCAAAAAGCACAGAACAAAAAAATGTGAGGGGATGCGTGTGCTGTGGGAAAACCTGGAAGGACAGGAAGACAGCTGAGCTTCAGCTGCCACATTTGCTGTCTTATCCTACATAGTCCAGAGACAGAGAACAGCAATCAAAACAGGCATAGATTTGAGGGGTTGAGTCCTATAGACATAACTACATAAATACCATTTAAATATATTATTGGCAGAAAATCATAGGTCGGAGAACTGTCAGATGTAAAAGGAGTAGGGATGGGGAAAAGTGCTTCTAGACAAATGGTTCCTACCGCTTACCATTCAAAATAGCCTTTTCTTTTCCTGCTTTATAACATTTTTGATGTTGTTGAAAGGGAAAGAACAGGAAGTAATGTGGGGAAATAACAAGGGTTAACAACCAAAGACATCATGACAGCCTGGTCAAATTTCCATAAGAAAGCAGGGTGATTATATGATAGAACCTGATGGAGAAGAGACTAGGGAGATTGCAGAGAAACCACATGAATTATTGGTATCGATAAGGTGGCAATTATTAACATCAGAAGATAGCATAGAGTTACTCATCAAACACTGTTTTTGACAAGATGACTGGATGAAGGCTTCTGTTTTTTAAAAAAATTAAAATTATGATTTTTGGATACACTATTATATAGGTTAACATTATTGAAAATGCATTTTCTTACCTCACACATTGCTCCTCATATTTAGTACTTGTTCCCAAGAGGTATATTCTGGTATGTCACTATATGTATCAATCCAGTTGCCGGCTGTTATTGTTACAGGTCAGAACTCTTTAATTAAGCTAAAACTGAAGGGAAAATATTATTTCTAGATTCCATAATTGTTTATTTGTATTGAGTCATCATACATGACAAAACAAAGGCTTAACAAAAGCTTCTGGTGCGGCAGATGCTAGATTTCATCTCCAGTCCTCTAAAACCTCAGAAGTGGTTTTCAGTTATTTCCAGGTTAGATTTTAGAGGGAGTACTTAACCAAAATTTGCTTCCAGGAGCCTTTTCACACTACACAATTATAGCACTATGATTTCATTCTCACTGCTATGGCAGCATCCTATGGAATTCTAGGACTGGTAGTTTAGGGAGGGGTATTTAGTATTTTCAGCCAGATAATTCTAGTCCCCCATCTGACTACAAAATTCCATATGCTTAGGATGTTTAGGGTGCATCTATGGCAATTAAAATAGTGCTGCAATTGTGTGGCATGAAAGAGCCTCTGTATCTTGTCACAGGTGCCCATCCTTGTAGTAGGGCAGTGCTTCTTGGGCTATCTGATGTGAAGGACTAGTAATCCCCCGCTCTTGTGTGGCAAGGACTGGCTACAAATGTTTCTTATTTTTCTGGAAACTCAATGGGTCAGTTGCTGTTGTTGTGTACCTTCAGGATATTTTCAAGTTATGGCGACCCTATTTTCTTGGTAAGATTTGTTCAGAGGTGGTTTGCCATTGCCTTCCCGTGAGGTTCAGAGACTGTGACTTGCTCAAGATTGCCCAGTGTCACACTGGCTCTCACTATATAATGCCAACTAATTGTTTGTGGAATGTCATCATTCTAAGGTCCACAGCTTTGAATATCAATGCTAGAGAGAATGAAGACTATTGCATGTTCTAAGATCTTTGGCCACTGTCTTATCTTCACAGGAATGTTCTCAGAATCATACTACTTTGATACAAAAAGAATCAATGGAAGAAATTTACAAGTTTTCAAATGTGAAACAAAACTTATTATGAAAGAGAAACTTTGGAATATATTGAAATGGTGGCATCTAGTGGCTATTTCAAGTAATACAACACTCCCAAACTCAATCGCCGCATGGCTTTAGTGGTGTCTGTGGGCAAATGTATACAAACTGAAAATTGCTCTTGCTTCCATAGTAAATCTGCCCACCCCGCCAGTAAATGCTGCGCTTCCAATTGCATTTGCTGTATATGTATCTTCGTTGCATAACACATGATTGATTATATCCCAAACAGTTTGTTCTTTGTTGCTTCACCTGATGTTGAAACCCAGCCCCTTTGCTCACCTGCAAATCAGTCACCACTGGTATTTCAACAATATGTGTTTTCATGCTATCATTCTGTCCTACAAGCAGAAGATGGAGCGCTTTGTGTTTAGCTCTGACCTAGTTTTCCCTTTGTCTTCCACTGTTTGAAACCTGATCTACGCTTCTTACTCCTCTTCTCACAAGTAGAGATGTGAAGGCCTGTGGAAAATTTAGGAGGGAAAACATTTTTGTCCATGTTTTAATTCAATCATGCTAAAATAAAATATTCCATAATTGATTTTTTTTCTTTTTTCAAATTTTTCTTGTTTTCTCCCCCCCCCCCCCCAGTTTTTTTCTGGGAATAAATGAGGAAAAATAGAAAAAAACAAGAAAAATTTGGGAAAAGAAAGATACCCAATCATTGAATATTTTATTTTAGCATGATTCAGGAAAAAGCATGAACAAAAATGTTTTTTTCCCAATTTTTTCAGTGGCCTTCACATCTCTACTCCCATGGTAGCTCTCAGAAGCAGGCATATACTCTGTGTATTAGAGGATGGTTGCTAAATGGGGGAAGGAGACGTAATAACTACACTCACTTCTATTTGGGTCCAGGTTACCTAGGGATCACTACTACCAGTATAATCCATTCCGTACACTCAGGTCCTCTGGGGACATTTACTCCAGTCAATCAGGACTGCTTGCCATCTGTCACCCAGAGGGCTTTTTCTGTAGCCACCCCTAGACTGTGGAATAACTTGTCGGAAGAGTTAAAAACCTCTTTTCTAAATACATCATCTGCATTTACTGCAGCATTACCAGTCTTTTCTGGCAGGTCTATTCAGATTATTTTCAAATTATGAATGTTATATTATGAATTTTAAAGTACAGACTGATTAATACATATTGGTCTTATACAGTATGTTTTAACTGGTTCATATGTTTTAATGTGTAATAACCAAATGTTATTTGAATCCCCTTCCTGACATTTCTGAGTATACCCTTTGACTGTCCCAACCTGACAGAGGGAGTCCTAATTAATTATCTGCCCTCCCACCTTTTCAGCTGCTTGTAAAATGGCCCTGTCTCAATTTCTCCCTGCCACTTTCCCCCTTTGCCCTCAGCTTACTTCAGTTGCTGTAAACTTAGTTCAAAGTGTGTAATTAGTTTGCACTCAATTAATTCAGAGGGCAGAAAGGAGGGGGCAGAGACTTGCCCTTTCTGGTAGATACAGGGCCCGAAGAGACAGGCCAAAATAAAGCTGCTTTGGGTCACTTTGGAGGTATGCTGTTTATTATTATTTATTATTATTAACCTTTATTTATGAAGCGCTGTAAATTTACACAGCGCTGTACATACAATCTTTTAGTTAGACGAATTCCCTGCCCTCGGGCTTACAATCTAAAAAGACAAGACACAGAAGGAGAAGGGGGTGGTGGAGGGAAAGGGTAAGAGGTCCAGCAGTTCCTCTCTACCTCCAAGGCCTGGACCAAGGGAGATGGACTGGAGGGAGGGCTAGGCTTCATAATAATCATTTTCCAGGGAAAATATATACTCTCAAGTAGGATAAAGCATATACAGTACATAGCAATACAGGAAATGGTTCAATAAACAGGCACCACAAGAACATCAAATAGTAAGCGACAATTATGCAATGCCTGGGAAGGCTTCTCTGAACAGGATGGTCTTCAACTCTGTTTTGAAGCTGGTTAAAGAAGTGATGGCCCTTGCTCGTGGGGGAAGAAGGTTCCAGGAGTGAGGGGCAGCGAGTGAAAAGGGGCGAATCCGGGATGGGGCAGAGGAAATCCTGGGCTGAGACAGCAGACCTTGACTACCAAAGGGCCCAGAGTGGAAAGGTGAGGAGAAAGAAGGTCTGATAAGTAGGGAGGGGCCATCCCATGGAGGGCTTAAACGTGGACAGCAGGAACTTACTGAATGCGGAAAGGAGGGGGAGCCAGTGAAGGGATGCCCAACACAGGAGAGATGTGTGGTCAGAGCGGTGGGGTGAAGTGATAATGCGTGCAGCTGAATGCTGAACAGAGATTAAAGGACGGATGTGAGAAAGAGGAAGCCCAGCCAGGAGGCCATTACAGTATCAAGTGGTGAGACCACTAGGGCATGGAACAGACTCTGGCAGTAGAGGCGGAGAGATACGGTCGGATTTTGGCAAATTGTACAAAAAGAATCTACAAGCTTGGCTTGGTCTGGATCTGGGGATACAGACAGAGAAGAGTCAAAGATAAAACCAAGACTGCGGGCATGCTGGACTGGTTGAATAGAAATGTTGTCCCAGAGACAGAAAAGGAGTGTTGAAGGGTTGGGCTTGGAGGAAGACAAGAAGCTCCATCTTGGACACGTTGAGCTTCAACGCCGATGGCACATCCACTGCGAGATAGCTGTAGGCAGGACAAAACTTGCTGTTCAAGCCTGGAAAAGGTCAGGGGCGGAAAGAACAGCTGGGTGTCATCGGCATACAGATGGCAGGAAAAGCCAAAAGAGCTGATGAGTTTTCCTAAGGACAGTGTGTAGAGAGAAAACAGAAGGGGACCAGAACAGACCCTGGGGAACTCCAACAGATAAGGGAAAGGATGAAGTCTGACCTCCTCAACCACTGCAAAAGATCTGCCAGACCAGTAAGATCTAAACCAGTCGAGACAAGTCTGAGAACCCAGGTCAGGAGTATACACTAGAAGACAGTGATCAACGTGTCAAAGGCTTCAGACAGATCAAGAAGGATGAGAACAGAGTAAAGGCCATTAGCCTTGCCTGTAAAAGGTCATTCGAGATCTTGGTGAGAGCTATCTCTGTAGAATGCCTTGGGCGAAGCCAGACTGAAAGGGATCGAGGATGGAATTGGCTTCAAGAAACTCAAGACAGCGCGAATAGACAACCCGTTCCAAACCTTAGAAGAAAGGGAAGAAGAGAAATTGGACGATAGCTAGACAAGACGAGGGGTCAAGAGAAGGTTTTTTTCAGATGGGGAAATGAGAGCATGTTTGAAGTCCGAGGGGAAGGGGCCGTAGAGAGAGAGAGATTGAAGATATGGAGAAGCGAGGCAGAAAGGGAGGGAGCTATAGAGATAAGAAGACGAGTAGGAATTGGACAAGAGAGCAAGTTGCAGGTTTGGAAGATTCAGAAGTGGAGAGTTCATCCAAGAGGCAGGAGGAACACAGAAAATTTGTCAGGGCAGGGTGAAGAAGATAAAGCAAAGAAGAAGTGGGGGCACTACTCAGAGCGAATAGTGGAGATCTTAGAGATGAAATATTAGCAAGTCATTAGGAAGAATGATGAAGAGACGGAGGGAGGGAGTTTAAGCAAGTTTGAAGGTGCAGAACAAACGCTGCGGGCCGCCTCTCATGCGGAGATCATGATTTTAATAATTCTGTTTAGCCATAGAGAGGCCCGTGAGAAGGAAGAAAGAACAAATTTAAATGGATAAAATCAGCCCACTCTTTGGATTTTCTCAAAGACGTTCAGCCGCTCTAGAGCAGGACCGGAGAAACTTAATGTTGGGGGTAAGCCAGGGCTGAGGTCTAGTTTAGGGAAGAAGTCGTACAGAGACAGGGGCAAAATGGTCGAGAGTTGAGGAAAGAGTGGAGTTAAATAAGACATAGCTGAGTCAGCAGAATCCCCAAGATTTACGGAAGAGAGAGAAGAATCCAGGGTGTCAGACCAGATGGTTAGAGTCAACAGATTGAAGATCACGAAAATGGCGTTGAACAGTATGACGAGGAGGGGAGTATAAGTGAGAGCAAAGGAGATTAATGATGGTCAGATAGTGGAATGTCAAGTGCCAGGTAGTCAGAATGGCACAGTTTGCAGCAAGAACCAGGTCAAGACAGTGACCAGAGAATGAGTTGAACCATTGGAGTGTGGCTGGAGGCCAAAAGAAGCTAGCAGAGAGTTAAAGCGAGATGTTGTAGGGTAATTGGAATCATCAAGTGGATATTGAATCACCTAGATCAAAGTGGGAGGAATCTGAAAGAAGAATGTCAGCCATGATTCAAAGTCTGAGAGAAACTGGTGGAAGAGCCAGGAGGCGATAGATAACTGCAACCCGAGCTGTAGAGGAGAAAAGAGTCTGATAGGAGAAAACTCAAAGGAAGAGAATGATAGCTGGGGGGAAAGGTAGAACTTGATACTGCAGGAGTTAGATAGCAAGATACCACCCCTCCCCTCTCCCTCAGGACGGCTAGTGTGGGTGAAGGAGAGACACCAAAAGAAAGGCAGCGGAGGTTGTAGTATGGGCGGGAGCCAGTTTCAGTGAGAGGAAGGAGATTAAGGATTTGGAGAGAAAAAGGTCATGGATTGCTGTTGCTTTAGGGGCAGCGAGCGGCAGTTCAGAGGGAACAGAGGAAGGAAGCAGGGAGACAGGGAGAGGCCGAATGGGATCAGGTTAGGAGAAATGTGGCGAGCCATGGGAAGGATGGGGTTCACAGAGAAAAGAAAGAGGTAGCTGGCTCTCTAACTGAGGTGGTAAAGGTTTGAGGGTTTACAATAAAAGGTCAGCAATAACAACAATAACAATAATAAGAAAACAAATAATTCAGGTCAGGCTCTGGGAAAGGTCCGACGCAGCAGAAGTTTCCACGCACAGTTAAATTGTTCTTCCCTGGAATTCTGACCAGAAGGAGAGGAGATGAGCCAGGTGCCTTCTGTGGGGGGGGGAGCAGAGTTCCTTTGGGGAGGCAATGATGGGGCCCTTCCTTCTTTCCTCAGAGCAAGATGGAGCCAGGTACCCTTGGGAGGAGAGGGTTCTTTGGGGAGCAGATTATGGGGCCCTTCTTTCTTCCCCTCAGAGGCAAAGATTGAGCCAGGTACCTGTGGGGGAGAGGAGTTCCTTTGTGGAGGGCAGATGATGGGGGCCCTTCCTTCTTTCCCCTCAGAGGCAAAGATGGGAGCCAGGTACCTTTGTGGGAGAGAGGAGTTCTTGGTGGAGGCAGATGAGGGGGCCCTTCCTTCTTTCCCCTCAGAGGCAAAGATTGAGCCAGGTACCTTGTGGGGGAGGAGAGGAGTTCCTTTGTGGAGGGCAGATGATGGGGGCCCTTCCTTCTTTCCTCAGAGGCAAAGATGGAGCCAGGTACCTTGTGGGAGGAGAGGAGTTCTTTGTGGAGGGCAGATGATGGGGGCCCTTCTTCTTTCCCCTCAGAGGCAAAGATGGAGCCAGGTACCTGTGGGAGGAGAGGAGTTCCTTTGTGGAGGGCAGATGGATGGGCCCTTCCTTCTTTCCCCTCAGAGGCAAAGATGGAGCCAGGTACCTTGTGGGAGGAGAGAGTCTTTGTGGAGGGCAGATGATGGGGGCCCTTCCTTTTTCCCCTCAGAGGCAAGATGGAGCCAGGTACCTTGTGGGAGGAGAGGAGTTCCTTTTGTGGAGGGCAGATGATGGGGGCCCTTCCTTCTTTCCCCTCAGAGGCAAAGATTGAGCCAGGTACTTGTGGGAGGAGAGGAGTCCTTTGTGGAGGGCAGTGATGGGGGCCCTTCCTTCTTCCCCTCAGAGGCAAGATGGACCAGGTACCTTGGGGAGGAAGGATTCTTTGTGGAGGGCAGATGATGGGGCCCTCCTCTTTCCCCTCAAGGCAAAGATGGAGCCAGGTCCTGTGGGGGAGAGGAGTTCCTTGTGGAGGGCAGATGGATGGGGGCCCTTTCTTCTTTCCCTCAGAGGCAAAGAGGGAGCCAGGTACCTTGTGGGAGAGAGGAGTTCTTTTGGAGGGCAGATGATGGGGCCCTTCTTTCTTTCCCCCAGAGGCAAAGATTGAGCCAGGTCCTTGTGGGAGGAGAGGAGTTCCTTTGTGGAGGGCAGATGATGGGGGCCCTTCCTATGGCATGCATCCTAAGTGGTTGTAAACCATGCCAAAGCCATGCTCCAGTCTCTAAGGACTGGAGCGCAGCATTGGCACAGCTTTGGCTTCTAAGATGCATGTGTCATTTAAACAGCATACCTCCAAAGTGACCCAAAGCAGCTTTATTTTGGCCTGTCTCTTCGGGTCCTTAGGCAAACCGCAGCTTCCCCAACTTGTGTGGTACTTCCCCATAATCCCTTTTGTCACCTGACCACTCTCTAATCTTGCTTGGCCCCATGTGTCTGAGTTTTCATCTGTGAAATGTTAGAGGGTATGGTTTCAAGAAGCGTAGTACAAACTTATTTTCAGGCAGATCTGACATGGGGGGATCCGATCTGCCCACCTCTACCCAGGGAAAATGGGTGAGTGGGAATGGGGCCTAAATATGCAAGAAATCTGTATTCTATTCTCTGATCTACCCAGTTTTTCGCTAAACTTTTCATTCTTTGCATAGCCTCTTTATCGGTGCAAAGGACTTGTGTTGGTTAGCTGTCTCCAAGGTGTATTAAAGAATACAAGTGCATACGGGGGCACTAGGAAGGATACAGTGTGCATTTAGTATATTGTGTGACGAAAAACCTTTCTAGTGTGGCAGGTGCTGGGACTTTTGTTACCCGCTGCCACCAAATTATGTAACGAACTTCCTATTGTGCCACCCAATTATGTGAGGCCCCGTCAGTCAACCTTCACCTAAACTGCCACCAAATTATGTGATGCACACCCAAACCACAATCCTTTTCTATGATGGCAGGCACCTGGGAGTTTGTATCCCATGGCTGCCCCTTGGTTTTGTAATTTGAGTAGTGTGGTATTAACTCAAGTCCAGGCGTGTCCTTTGAATCAAACAAATAAAACATTAATTTCAAGAGGTTTAACAGTGTTGGTTTTAATATGATATCTATGTAATTGTTACTTTCTACTTTGTATAATTACCATTGGTTTTATAAATCTTTAGCTAAATCACCAGTTTTCTTATAACTAAATTCACTCAGTTTCTTCTTTTAAATTCCTCTCTTAAACTTAGACCTAACAGCCACCAAAGTTAAAACTATCCCGCAGGATATCACACTCCAGCCCTCCTTTCCTAGAGTCCTGGAAGTGAATCGGTAGGGAGCCCTTCCCACTCAGACTCTATCCCTAACCGTCTTATCTATCGCTGGAACCTCACTCTCAGGATTCCATCCCAGACTGACTATTCCCTCAGGAACTCTGGAACCCAGCCTCCTCTCTTGAACTCAACTGTTCTCAACTGCAAATCACAACTGTCTCTCTTCTCTACAGCTCGGAATTTTCAAAGTTCAAGCCCACATTCTATTGGCGGGACCTCAGCTGCCTTCTGATTGTCAGTCGGGTGTTGAGGCACCACAGTTGTTATTCATGAAGATGTAAAATGGGCGTTTGGTTTTATGGGGTTGACACTGTGATGCTGGTTTTACATGCTGAGTTAATCTACATTCATTTGGATTCGCTTGGCACAGGCTATAACAGAATTGGAGACTTTGTACTCTGGGCTGGCTGCAATTAGAACTGTGGCCCTAATGCCTGCCCATCTCTCCTAATCTCAGATTTGTGCAAACCTAGCAACATTCAGCTGCCTCCTGTAACTGTGTGTCTTCACCCACATCTCTATGCCACCCTTTACACATCCTTTTTGCATGGGGGAGGGGTGGATAGAACAATTGTGTGTGCAAGTCTTTTTTGTCCCTAAAGCCCCCAGAATAACACTAGTTTTGCTGTCACATGCCGTACATGTGAAATAACATATCTGGTTATCACATCTGCTTATTTTTCCCTTTTATGATATACACATTTAGATATTTTGCATGGGCAGTATTTCCTGCTCTTTATCAGTGTCTCACAAACTATCTGATGTAACAGATCTTGAGCACTTTGAGACATCTGAGAAGTAGAGTTAAGTCTACAAACGCTCATGCTGCCACCTTTTCTTTTAGTCTAAAGGTGCTACAGATCTCTTTACTACTGATTCTACAGACAACACAGCTATATCTTTGAAAGCTACTGATGTGGATGATCAGTAATTTCCTCCCTCCCTCCCACCCTTGCATGGCCCAGGGACTGAGACCATTTATGTGCCAATTGGCTACAATGGTTTCTGTATTTCCTGACAATTCGTCAGGGAGAGTACCATTCACTCTGTTCAGGACCACCACTCTGAGTAGCTCTGCTAACATAAACTTTTTTAAATCTTCCTCCACTCTCGCGTTTTATTTGTCTAAGATCTAACATGGAGAAAACATGGATGTGGTGATAGTTGCTGCATTAGTTCAGCTCTATCATATACCTTGTCCACATTGTCAGAGAAGTTGCTGGTGCTTAAGCTCATTATAAACCGTTATGTCTACAGGGGGCCATTCACACCACACAATTATACTGCTATTATTCCACATTATCTGCCATATTTTCATCCTACGGAATCTTGGGAGCTGCAGTTAGGGGAGAGATATTAAGAATTCCCAGCCAGAGAGCTCTCTAGTGTCTCACCAAACTACAAACCCAGTATGCATAGGAAACATGTGACATTAAATGGACTAATAGCACTATTATTTTGTAGTGTAAATGGACTCAAGCACTATTGGACTGTGCTATAAAGGACTAGTGGGGTCAGCTATTAGCACTTCACCATTTTTAATTTTCCTGCCTCCTCTTCTGTATTTGTGCATCTTGGCCTTTTGCATCTCACCCTACGTGACAATCCCTTTCCCAATCCATAGCCTACTTTATTAATTGTATACAAAGAAGACGTTCTTTCCAAAAATAATTTCCTCCACTTCCCCATCAGTTGGGTGTCAGCTGATGCTTCCACACAGACATAAACATATAACTAGTCTTACCGGAGAGACCTAGCTTGTGAAGTGAGAAACTAGCAGCAAAAAATACATCAGAAATGTTGATGTGGTAACACATTGTATATTGGAATATTCTAGGACAAGGGCAGGTCACCTTTGGCCTTCCAGATGTTGCTGGATTTCAGTTCTGATCAGCTATAGTAAGTAGGAATGTTACTGTAATTTTCATTAATTTTGCTCTTGAAAGAAGCTAGGAGTATTTTAGCAATTATCTTCTTACCATGAGAAAGTCTTGAAAACTGCAGTTTCCCAGACAATGAGCAATTTGAGACTTAAACCATTTTTAGAATTTCTTTCTGTTCTTAATAGGCCAGCCTGGCCATGGTTACAAGTGCTTTTTTTTTTAACTCATCCTCAGGGGTCCCCAAATCTTAAGAATTGTTTTAGTGTTGCAAGAGTAGTTGTATATCCCCACGAATGCACAAGTTTGTTGAATAGATCTGACTGGGGCTTCTAAGGAAAGTTGTTTGTGACAAGATCACTGAAGGAAGGTAAGTCCTCAGGTCCACAAGAGCTGACATTGATAATGCAGCTATAAGCTAACTAAACACTATTGCTGTCTGGGAAGGAATTAACTTACTTGATTGTGGATGTATGGCCACTTTGCATTTTCCTCTCCGAGAGCCAATGTGGTATATAGCGTTTCAGCTTTGGACTATACTCGGGAGACCAGGGTTTGAATCCCATGTGGCCATGGAAACCCAGTGACTGGGCAAGTCACAGTCTCTCAGCCTCAGAGAATGGCACATCCAAACCCCCTCTGAAGAAACTTGCCAAGACAAACCATGATAGGTTAGCCTTGGGTTGCCATAAGTTGTTACTTGAAGGTCAACAACCACAACCACCACCACTTTCCCCTTCCCTCTTCCTTTCTAAAAGCCCTCTCCAGTGTGACAAGGAGACGGACTCAGAGTTTTGGACCACATCAATTTCTGTGCTCCCTCAAAGCCAAGTATCTAGGCTAACCATCCGAAATGATCCAGCAGCTGTAACTCATGGCAAACCAATAAACTCGAAGTACTGGTGTACACAAACCACCCTAGAGGGGAAATAGGGAGAAAGGCAACAAGTAGTTATGACCTGTAGTACCATGCTCCACTGCACATCTCCTATGTTTAATCCTCTCCTTCTCCATGATTTATGGGTAATATAATAGCTGAACACTGGTAGTGCAGTAAGGGTCACATTACACATTTATAGTGAAATGATCCACATTAACTGCCAGTGGCTGCATCCTGTGGGAGCCTGGGGTTTTTCTTTTGGGGAAGCGTAGAGCTCTCTGGCAGAGAATTCTAAACTGCTGTTGTTAACTGCCCTCCAGTTAGCCCTAACTCATGGTGACCTTGGGGGTGAGACATTTCCCATTTCTCCCTATTTTCCACTGCTCTACTTATGCTGTAGAGTCATGTTTGTGATCTCATTAATTGAGTCTAGTATCGGTATTGGTCTTCCCCTTTTTCACTGCTGCGCTCAACCTTTCCTAGCATTATTGTCTTTTTGAGTGGTCAACCTTCTCATGATGTGTCCAATTTGACAGCCTCAGTTTTATATCATCTGGCTTCCAGGGAGCGTTCTGGTTTGATTTGTTTGAAACTAATTGTCTGTCTTTTGGGATGTCTGTGTTATCTATACACTCTTCTCCAGCACATCTCAAATGAATTGATTTTTTCTTACCTGCGTTTTTAAATGTTCAGCTCTCACATCCATACAGTGATGGGAACAATGGAGCTTTATCACTAGGTTAAAAGGTTCCTGGAGCATTCCTGAAGCACGAAGGTGTGTTAGCCATCATGCTCTAAAACGTCATGGAGCATCCCACTTCTCTCCTGTCAATGAAGCGTTTGTGGGAGCAGCCATTTTTTAATAACGGAAGATCCCTTTATCAAAAATGGCTGCTCCATGAACGCTTCACCGACAGGAGAAAACGGGGTGCCTCAATGACATTTTAGAGTGTGATGCCTATCACACCTTCGCTTCAGGAAACTTTGCCAATGTTTTACTGATGGTAAGTGCCTCCGTGTGATAATCCCATAGGGCTGGACAATTCTGACTTTGGTGTTCGCTGTATAACTTACTCTTTAGCATCTTATCTAGTTTTTTCATTTCTGCTCCATGCATTCCTAGTCTTCTTCTAATTCTTGACCAGTCCACATTCTGATCATTGTTTGATCCCTGTTACAGAAACTCTTCACTATTTCAATTTCCCTCATTGCCTAGGTTGAATTATGCATCCTCCCCTCCCCTTTTGTGGCATTTTTTCTTTATGGTAGCATCAAGCCTGCCTTTGCATTTTCAACTTTGACTTTCCTTAGTAATTGTTCCAAATTGTGGTGTTTTCTGCTAGAATAGTAAAATCAAGAGTAAGTTAGTTTCCACTTTAACTTACTTTCTGATTAGATGTTTCTTGTTTTTGTTGATGTTGTTAATTAAATTAAATATTTAGGTTTTGTTTCTTTGTGATTTACTTTTAATTTTTATGGTGCATGTGTTTCCTGACTGGTGTAAGACAAATAGTAAAACACTTGAGGGGTAGGAAAGTACTAGGAATTCATGTCAGGAGAAAACTAGAAGTGAGTTTTATGAGTTATTACAGAAACCAGGAAACAAAAGCACTCTTAATGACCTCTGAGGTGGAGAAAAACACTGGACCTGATCCCCTTCCGCATAACCATTCCTTCTCCCTTTTGTGTCGTGCTTTTAGCTTGTACAGGGCAGGAACCGTCTAACTAAAATATTGTATGTACAGCGCTGGTAAATTACAGCGCTTTATAAATAAAGTAAAATAATAAAATATAATAATAATAATAATAAAATAATGTTTTGTCTGCATATCTAAAGTTGTTCATGTTCCTTCCTGTCATGTATACTCTTCTACCCCTCCTTTTCATTTTCATTTGCCTGTTTTCCCAGTGGTTGCAGCAGCAGCCTTGGGCTATTGCGGCGGTGGAGGGGGGCAGGGCAGGGGTGCTGAGACAGCTATTGCCCTCGTCGCCTCTTTGCTTCACCCACCACCTCTTGCTATCCTTTCCCCCCGAATTCTAGATATCCCTCCTAAATACAAATCCCAGGATTCTAAAGCATGGATCCATAGCAGTGAAAACAGAATAAATTCGTACTTTAATATAGAATGTATTTAAATAACAGACCCTCCTTCTACAGAAGCAACTCTGGACACTCCATGAAGATTTTTTTTTGTAAAGGATGAAAGGAACTGTCAATCTAACCACACTAACTTCCACACAAATCCACCCAAACCATTGACTTTCTGCTCAGCTGCAAAGCCCTGCATGTTTCCGTTATACCTAAAATATCTGGTTTGTGCTCCAGACTAATCTGCAACGATCATTCAGCGCTGGATTATAACTCTGGATTGGATTGACAATGAAACCCACTAGGTGACCTGTGGGCAAGTCACACTCTGTCCGCCTCAGAGGATGGCCATGGTAAACCCTCTCTTAAGAAACTTGCCACAAACATCCCATGATAGGCATGCTTTAGTGGTTTGAGCATGGACTATGACTCTGGAAACAATGTTAAAATCCCAACTCAGCCATCCATGCAAGGTGACCAGACATCCTCCTTGTCCAGACAACCTTATCCAGGACATATTCTCCATTCAACCAGGAAGAATTCCAAAATGGCCTCCATTTTGAGCATGCCTAAGAAATGCATGTTTTATTCCATAAGTGTTTTTAACTTTTAGTCTGGAATGCCCTACATTGTCTTGAATGTCCTACATTTTGTAGTGCTTTGTTTCCTCTTTTACAGTTAGGATACTGCTCCACCCTTGCCAATGGTAACCATTGTGGGCAGTCCCACTCTCTCATACTCAGAGGGTGACCATGAGACACCCCCCCAACAAAACTTGCCCAGAAACCCTTAGGGTCACCATAATTTAGAAACAGCTTGAAGGCACACAGCACAACAATCTATAGGTGGGCTGACCAGACATCCGCTTTTCCAGGACTGGTCATTCCAACCTTTTGTCCAGCAGAAATTCTAAAATGTCCTCCTTTTGAGCTGACTAGAAGTATGGATAACTAATAATATCGATACTAATATATAGTAAGAATTAATAGAATATAAATGATATATTTATATATTTATATAAATCATGCTCTTAGTCATGCCAAAATGGGACATTCTGAAATTTGTATAAACATAAAATTATAAATAACACACCACACACACACACACACACACACACACTGGAGTTTTTGCAAGGTAGGTGCCTAAATCCAGGCAGAAATGGGATTTAATCCTGGAAACTCCCACAAAAGCAGATCTTTTCAGACTCATTGGTGGCATGAGCATTAACGCGAAATAAACCACGCAGAAAGTGGGCAAAATTGGCTGCTTTTACTTTCAGGAGAAATGGAATTTTGATTCCCATTTCTGCACGGGATAAACCCGTAGGATAAACTCCATACATACATTATTGATATTTAATTTTATAAATTCATTATATATTTATGTAAATCCATGCTTTTAAGTCAGATTCAAGTGGAAGGCATGCGAATAGAGGAAATGTATATACAATCATAGAGAGTTGGAGGAACCTCTAGGCATTAAGTCCAACCCATTGCCATGCAGGAACTCATACATAACACCTAACACCCAACAGATGGCCACCCAGCCTCTGTTGAAAAACCTCCAAAGGAGAACAACCAGTGACCTATAAATAGATATAATATATGTTTATAATAATTTATAAAATATAAATAATATATAGGGACATCACTTCATCCTATTTCACCTCTATTGTAAAACATCAAGGACACTCCAGTCAATTTTATACTTCTTTCGGCTGCTGGGACACCAACCTAGATACAACATGTAATGTAGCCAGATTTTGTGCAGCTGCAGTTAAAATCTGTCAGGCAATGACCTCCGCACTACCCTAGCATTGGCCTGTTACAGACAGCCAAAATAAAGCTGCTTCGGAGTCACAGTGGAGGTATGGTGTTTTCAATGATGCATGCGTCCAAAAGTCCGAAGCCACACCAAAGCCATGCTCCCAGTCTGGAGTGTGGCTTTGGTGCGACTTCTGGACTCTTAGGATGCATGCATCATTGAAACACCATACCTCCACTGTGACTCGAAGCAGCTTTATTTTGGCTGTCTGTAACAGGCCATTATTAATCTTGCCCTGCTATACTGGATTTTAAAAAGATGTTTTAAATACTGTTTTTAACCTGCATTTTTACCTTGTTCTTACCATTACCTTCTATTATTCTGTATCCCCTTTTTACCTGTGCTGGTCTAGCACCCTAATAAAAATGAGCTGAACTGATAAATAATGTACACTCGTCCCTCCACATTCGCTGGGGTTAGGGGCACAGGACCCTCATGAATGTGGAAAAACTGCAAATAAGAAAAACACTATGGTTTTACCTAACAGAACACTTCTCTAGGAATCTCTAGGTCAACTCCGTAGTCAACATCTGCCAGACATTGACCATAGAATGGCGATGGAGGAGCTACAAATGCCTTGTGGAGTGTTCTCTCTGGGGAGTTTATCACACAGGGGACAATTGGAAGTATAGACAGTGATTAACCTGTGATAATCACACAATTGTGCTAATGGTTTTCACACATCATGTTCAAACTGGTATTATCCTGTGAATAACCTGTTATTATCGCATAATTGCACTAATTGTTTTCACACAACATTGAAGTGAAATGTGATTAAAGTACCATTAACCCAGGAATAACCAGGCAAGTTTCTGTTTGATTTCCGTGCTTGAGAAATTTCAGAGTAAATTCCGAGAAATCAGCCCTTCCCGCCCAACCCCCCAAAACGGCCCACCGAAAATACATCCCGTCATGGCTGTCCCCCCTTTTCCCTTCCTGTAGTGCCTTGCAGCCACCCCTGACCTGGAAGCCCCGCCCCTGACCCAGAAGTGCCGCCCGCTTCTGGGGAATTTGGAGGCATTCCGGGGAGCCAATCAGGGGATTTCCTCCAAGGGTGATTGGCAACGCTGAGATCTACCCAGACAATGCAACAACAACAACAACAAACACTGTATGCCCATGAGCATTGCAAAACTAAATATTTTAGAAATGTGTGCTTTCTCTTTTCTTTCTTTCGCATTGAACCAGGCTGGGCCGTGGCCAGGTACACCTAGTAGTAATTGTAATAATAATAATAATAATAATAACAATAATAATAATAATAATAGGCCCCCTTGGGAAAAAAGACCAATAGTAATGCTGGGGATAGGTGGAGGGAGGAGCAGGAAGAGAGGAAGGCCCCATGCCAGGTGGAGGATGGGCTCTATTATGAAGGAGGTTGCAGGGATGCTGCCTCTGCTTTCTGGTCCAGGGCGCACCTGCTGCTGCTTCCTTGGGCGCCCAGGTGAGGAGGATGCGCGCGCGCTCCCAGCAAAGCAAGAAGCAGCCTAACAACAGCTGGGTCCTTGCAAGACTGGGAAGATGTTGCTCCTGCCACCTCCTCCTCCTCTTCAGGGCTCCCCCTCAGCCTCCAAGAGGATGCCACTGCTGCTGGCTGCTGCAGGTGGGCTGAGGAGGAATGCCAGCCCTCCAAGCCCCCCGAGGCTGCCTCTGCTCCTGCACTAAGACCCTCCCCCCTTTTTGACCTCAAAGGGAGGGGGCTCCTATTATAGCAGCCCTCCTTTCCTCTGGGTGTCTAAGGTGCAGTGCCTGGGCTTTGGGTGGCGTTTGCCTCCCTATAAACCAGGAAAGGTGGACCCTGCTTTGGAGGAGGAGGAGGAAGGGGTTGGTAGAGGATGCCTCCTCGGTTGAAGCAGGGGCGGTGGGGGGTCTCCCCTCGCTCCATTTTCGCCTTCGTCTTCTTCTTCTCCTTCTCCTCCTCTTGCCTCTATTTCATCTACGTGGCTCCTGGGATAGGTAAGCAGGGGTTGCCTTGACACAGCTCTGAGGGGTGGGGGGCATTCGTAAGAGGAAACCTGCCTCACCAATGCTGACTGGTCTATGATGGTAGCCAGGGGTCTTCCTCAAGCACCAAGGAAGGCCAAGCAGACCTTCATGGGGAGGGCCTGATACCCAAGGAAAGCTCCAGACCCAGCCCTGCTCTCAGGGTCAATCCCTGCTCCTTGGCAATGCTCTAAACCTTGCAGTGGGTCTCAACCTTTTGGGCCTCCAGGTGTTTTGGACATCAATTCCCAGATGCCCCCAGTCGGTACACTCCTCGTTCAGGAATTCTGGGACTTTAAGTCTCAACAATCTAGAGGACCTTTTTATTATTATAATCATCATCATCATAGAATCGTAGAGTTGGAAGAGTCCCAAGGGCCATCCAGTCCAGCCCCATTCTGCCATGCAGGAACTCTCAGTCAAAGCATCCCCATTGACAGATGGCCATCTTAAAGACCTCCAAGGAAAGAAACATAGCAATGCAAAACCCAAAATACAGAACTTAATAATAAGTAAGGTATAAGGTAATGTACTCTTATTATTAAACTTTATTTATTATTTTTTAATTAAACTTTATGTATGAAGCACTGTGGATATTAATCTGGCTAACAATTTCCAACTCTCCCCTGGGAGCCAAAAGAAGAAAATACTGTACAGTATAAAATACAAGACAACAATAATACAATAGCCATGGGGGACTAGTCCCTTATACTCCCACAAGCATTAACTAATAATAATATTCCTCTCAGTTTAAAATAAATTAATTAAAATGATTATTATTGACTACAATGAGTATAAACATGGTGTAAAATATAAATATATCTAAGATCTTTTTTACTATTATACTTTGTATACCGTTATCCATATATTCATAAGCAATGTTGTTGTCTTTTTATCCTGACACATTAATATTTCCCCCTCCCAGTAGGTCATAGAATATCATTGGTTTGGCCTCGACTTGAGCATGATTTATAACTTCTATTCTTTCTTCGTTTGGCTTTTCCCCCTTCATAAATCCATTTTTTACACATAGTATTTGCATATTTACACATCTGTGCTTTTTTAAATAATCGATCACCATCCTATACTCATAGTCTTGTTTGATTCAACAGGGTTGCCACCTTTATGTAATTTATAATTACTATTTGCAATAACTATTTATCCTTATTTCCTAAATGTTTCTGTTTGTCATACCCAAAATTCTATGTTATATATCTATATATCTATATCTATCTATCTATAATTTTATAAATATCAATTAAACCATCTCATGTTCTATAATCCAAATAAAATAACAACATTGAGTTAGGCCACTTAGTTTTACAATTCCCCCCCCCCCCCAAAAAAAATCTAGAGGATCAAAAGGTTGAGAACCACCGCTCTAAAGGGAGGACATTTTTGGAATTCCTCCTGGACAGAAAGGTGAAATGGGAGGACAGGTCCTGGAAAAGGAGGACCTCTGGCCACCCTCTCCATGGACCTTTCCCCTCATGCCATGATTTTTGGGTGAATCTCTGAACCAGGGATTTTGGGTTAGTTGTGGGTGTGTGCCAACTGAGGTGAAGCTATCATGGGGCTTTCTTGGACAAATTTGTTCAGAGGAGGTTTGTCGTGGTCCTTCCCCTGAGGCTGAGAGAGTGTGACCTAATGGGTTAGATGGCCAAGGTGGGACTCTAATCCTGGCCTTCCAGTGTCCTAAGCCAACGCTCAAACCCAGTGGTCCTCAAACTCTACCCTTTAAGAGATTTTGGACTCCAGCTCCCAGAAGCCTCAGCCATGTTGGCCAATAATCTAGGATTCTGGGAACTGAAGTCCAAAATCTCATAAAGAGCACAGTTTGGGGGCCACTGCTCAAACCAGTGACTCCCCATTGCAAAATACAGTGACTGAGGTGATGGGGATGTCTGTGTCAAGGTACCATCTTGGGATGTCTATTTCCACATTTGCAAGTCATCCTCAGGTTTTAAGCTGACTGGGGGACCTCATAAAGAGCTCAGTGCTCTATGATAATGCTAAAGCATGTGATAACCTCCCATAAACACACACAAGTTGATCTAAATATTGAAGGCTTATTTGGCCTGTTTTTCAAAGGCATGGGTTGTTGTTCTTCTGCTGCTGATGTCAGGAATGTGCACTTGCCTGTAATGGTTACAAAGGCAGAGGAAGTGTTTTTTTTTAGGATGAGGATGTTGGAGTGTTAGCATCAATGCTTGTTTTGTAGATCTGTGTTTTCTCTCCTTGAGAAGGGGGGTGTCTTCTAAAATTGATGTACAGTATATCTCTATTGGTTACTTTGTAGAATCTAGATGTAGCAATAAAGCAAGTTTCTTTGTAAGTTTGCTAGCAATGTAGCCTGTTTATTTACCAGAAGCCCAGATATAATTGTTTTACCAAATACCCATTAGAATACATGCTTGTTGCTGTGTTGCTGCTGCTGCTAAACTTTCTTAACCACAAGTAACCAAAATCATAATCAATTTTCTAACAGAGAGGAAGATCTTCTTCTTAGAAAGTAAAACCATAAAATTGCTCCCATAGTCCCAGACAGTCGAGGGGGATTTTTAAAAATATATTTTAATATATAGGAGATTTTTAATATACTGTATAGTGTTAAGTTCATTGATATCCTTAATTTACCAACAGTGACAAAGTTCATGCATTTTTTTGGGAGAGGCTATTGAAAAGGGGGTGAGACCACCACTGAGAAGGCACTGTCTCTGCCACCAACTGTGCAGTAATGTTCAATAGTAGATCAGAGAAGAGGATAAGAGGCAGAGGGCAGAGTCATTCATTTCTCAGGCAGTCTCATAGGACTACAAGTGACCCTTAAAATAATCTGATCCCATTCCATTTAGGATTATTAAGGCCAAAATGGGGATAGGAATGACTAGGCAGCTGGTGTAGCTAGGAATAATGGTGGTGTTTACCATCTTTGTAGCCAAGAGAGTTCATTTTTAGTAGGTGTTTGCAGCATAGCTCCCTGGTCACATCATACATTTTTAATAACCTCCTTGATCACAACCTCCCAGAATAGTTCTTTCATGAGCTTCCAGAATTTTAAATTTTACACAGCACCTATTCAATTAATACATGGTCTCAATACAAAAGACTAATAAGAAGAACAACCCAGCCAAATTTGATTGTCACATTGATTTCAGCAGGCATTTTTGCTTCTGAGTAAGTGTATATAGTATTAGGGTCATTGTGAGTAATATTTTTGAGACAAACAGTCTGCAAACATAGGTCCAAAACACACTGCAAAAATAATCCAGTTTGAGACAGCTGTAAGTGCCCCAACTCAATGCTAGGGAATTCTGGGAACTGTAGTTTTGTGAGACATTTGGCCTTCTCTGCCAGAGAGCTCTGGTACCACAATAAACTACAATTCCCAGGATTCCCTAGCACTGGGCCAGGGCAGTTAAAGCAGTCTCAAACGAAATTATTTCTGCAGTGTGTTTTGGACTTTGGTGTTATTGTATAATGTAAGTGGAATTCCATTAAATTTTTTAATTCTGTATTTATGGTTTTGTAGGCAATGGATTGTGTGTACTTACATCTATTTGCAGGGCTAGGTTGGAAATACACTATTCTTGTCAAACTAGTCAAAAAGTATGTAGGTGATGGTGGCAACATTTAATATCAACTACTGGTAGTTACATTTTTGGTTGTCAACATTCAATTCTAATTAGCTTAAGTAATCTCAATTGGCATTATTGCCAGTTTTTTTTTTAAAAGTTAAATCTGTGCATGCCACAATGTGTGATATTGTTTGGATAACCTGTACAAGAGGCTACTGTGAAGACATAATATGGAGAAACAGAACATTATTCATTTGGCAAGAGGGCCTGCTTCTGTTCTTCCCTCTCTTACCATATAAAGAAATGTGGTGGACATTCCATCTTTGGAGGTCTTTAAACAGAAGTCAGACGTGTTGTGTATTCCTGCATGGCAAGGGGGGTTGGAATAGATGGCTCTTGTGGTACCTTCCATCTTTAAGATTCTATGGTTCTAGCTCTCTCCTCACTCTCAGTTGCCTGAGAAACAGAAAGTGATGGACTCTGTCCTAAGGCCATGTTGCGGCAGATGCTTCAGGGTCTGTTGTGAGTTCATTGCAAGTGGGAAAAGTGGATGCCAGTTGTGCTCACAGCAGTCTTGAGATGAGTGGCATGTGAGGCATGATTTGGAGCTTGAGCATGGTTTAGGCCTGGCTGGCTCTAGAGAAAGAAGAAGAGTGATGCTGTGCTGCTCATGATCCCTCAACATTCGGTGCCTAGGTCTAGACTGCTGCATGCCAGATGCTTAGAGGTTGAGAGCTGTTGACAGTAGTGCTGACTCACACTCTCAAAAAAGTGAAAGAACACAGGTTTTGTGGTGTCCTGTACAGTCCCAATACAGGATTGGACTTTGAACTCCCAGAAGTGGGATGTGCTATAAAAACCAGGACAGCAGGGAACACTATCTTGACCCTTCCCCTCCAGTTCATGTTGCACAAAGCTCCATAGCTCTCTACAGATGCTAACAGTCATTCTCTTCTTCTTTTATACTTGAGAATAGCCTGAGGACTGTTTCAAAACATTATGATGATGAATATAAACTGTAGGTTTCTCCCCCATGACTAACTCATGACTGCACTGATCATCATGTTACTTAATAGACTGAATGTGTTTTATATCATCCAAATAACAACAATGAAGGTCAGGTGTACATGAAGAGGATAAGAAATATAAAGGTACTGGGAACTTGTTATTCAAAAAACTAAACAACAAATCTAACATGGTATTCAAATGAAGCTGGGTGAATTGTAAACAAATTAATGTGCTTCATTAGATTGGGAAATGAAAACTAACAATAACAGGCCACTCACCATATTTCACCCATTTCTCACAAATCAGTAATTTTTAACTACCAGTAGCTATTCTCCTTTTAAACTTATATCAGTTTGCCAATCTTTGCTGTGCAAAACCATAGTTATTTTAACATGGAAGTAGATGATTTTGAGTGTGTCACTTCCTGTCTTCAACATACCTTTAGCCTGTGTTAAAACTATATTTTAATCATGTTACAGCTGAACTGGTCCAGAAAGAAACTTATTCAGAAAGAAACTTATTCAGAAATAAATATACACCACTTACACCCTTTTATCTCACTGTCATAGTAGTCCATGAAGCCATTTCACAGAAAGGGAACATGAAGAACACAGTAGTGAGACAGCTTAAAGTAAAGGTTGGTGTGGGAATAGGAAAGGTGCCTCAGGCAGATAACAGATGGGCAGCCAAAGCAGTTGGAATATATCACAGAACTAGTCAAAAGTAAATACAACTTGATTTAAATAATGGAACTGGGCAGAAGGAGCTAAGGTCTCTTGGACTAGATGACCTGAAAGGAGAGAAGAAGGTTAGCATCGACAAGATAGGAGAAAAGCAAAAACAGCTTAATGCTTACCTGAATAGGATTTCTGGTATTAGTTGGAGTTGCTATGTTGTGCATAAAGTTGCTTGGATAGTTATCAACTGTCTATGTGCTGTGAATGAAAACTGACAAGCATGCCCATTATTACCTATGATATGACATCATAGTGCTAGTAAGGTGATGTTGGAAGATCGTGGACTTATTGCATTATCTTCACAGAAGCTATTTTGTCTGGTATTTGAAAATTCTGTCACGCTTTGAATATTTTCTTTGGGATGGGGAATATGTGGTCCATGTAGACCCCAGGCCCACTTTTATGTTTCCCCAGACCTTCTACATGTCCTTCATTATCTCCTAACCCCCTCCATTTTACAAATAAAAATGATGTGATTTTTGGGACAACTTTTCCTGCAAACCATGCAGAAAGCCCCACAAAGACAAGAAAATATATAAAAACACTCTCACATCCACAATTCCTTCAGAGTCCCCCCCCCCCCCGTCCAAAAATACTCTGTTTTAATCACAGTCCTTCTCAGAATGGTGACCAGTAATGACACCATTTTGAGAGGGACTTAGATAATAATGAAGGCATTTTAGAGCTCTGTCCTACAGGTGGGGTTTTCAGGGATATTGTCCATTAGTCCCATACAGTTGCCCACCCCGGTTTACTTTACTGTTTTATTTTCTTTTACAGCTAAATGGTAGATTTTGATTTGTATTTGGATATACCTAACCAAGAGGAATTTTCTTTAAAAAATAAGCATGGGAAGGATGTAGGAGATTGTCATTCAAACAGGAAATCATGATGGTGCTTTTCGTTTCCTAGGAAAGTAAACCTTTCAACCCTGGTGGGTCTAAATCCAACATGAAGCTAGCATAGTGTTAGAATTCCTCACAGCTTTTCTGGCATGAACAAACTGTTTCTGCAGTTTACCAACCATCTGGAATAGATTTTAAAGGCTTTTATGATGTATGAGGATTTGCAGAAGTTCCAAGATTGTGCCCTTCCCATTTTTGCCCATGGAAATTGCTGTCATAGGTTCATTAACAGCATTCACAACTGGTACTTAATTCATGTACTTGTACTTTTCTTGCACAGCTGAAGCTCATTTCTGTTACTACCGCACAGAAGAAACATCACTTTTGCATGATTGTCCTGTGCTGTGTCATTAATATCTATAAGCAGGATTTCACATAGATCAGTAAACCATGTGATTATTTTTCTCATGGGAAGATATTTTTGTGTGTGGAAGCATCATGCCAGTGAGTTGTCCAGCCTGTGTGGCATTCTTCTTTCAGATGTTAATGTTGTTTCATGGGATTATACTTTGCAGAAGTACATCTGGTACTGTGAGACTATTCTGTGCTTGCATATTTATTACTGGACAGAGGACCAATGCGGTCAGCATTGATCATCTATTAGATCTGAGGGAGGAGCAGAGGCAGGAGCTATAAGTAATTCATTTCCTTTGGGTGAGGGAATAAAATAATGTTTGTGCTTGCCTCTAATTGGGTTATGAAAATGAATGAGGAAAAAGACTGATTTATTCTGTTTTACATTTTCTACATTTCACATCTGAAATTTTCTTAGGCCCCATTCTCACTTAGGCATTTGCCCCGGGTAGATCTGGGCAGATCAGGTAATCTCCATACCAAATCTCCCCAGAAAGAAGTTCCCACTATCTTTACCACAGTTGGTGTAATTTTACCCTGCAGATGTTCACACTCACCAAAGTAGCGGTTTAAGATGGAGCCCCTTTGTTGTCAATCAAATGATGACAATGGTGACGTGTCATGCAGTCATTCGTCAATGGCATGAGTGCTTCCCCCACCCTTTTTTAAAAAAAAATCTAGTGGCAAGTTTCGCATATTCTGTTAAATTGTCAATTGTCTCCATTTCCCCTCTGTTTGCTCCCCAAAGCATGATCCTCTTCTATGGGCTTTTCCCTCCGTTTGCCCCCAAAGCAAGA
>NC_056525.1:192898636-192964068 GCF_019175285.1 Sceloporus undulatus | reverse complement strand
TCTCCTTCCCTGGGGATTCCCTCTTCCTTAGCCCCCAAACCTCGCTCTCCTTCCCTGGGGAGTCCTTCTTCCTTAGCCCCCAAACCTTGCTCTCCTTCCCTGGGGAGTCCTTCTTCCTTAGCCCCCAAACCTCCTTCTCCTTCCCTGGGGATTCCCTCTTCCTTAGCCCCCAAACCTCGCTCTCCTTCCCTAGGGATTCCCTCTTCCTTAGCCCTCAAAACTCCTTCTCCTTCCCTGGGGATTCCCTCTCCCTTAGCCCCCAAACCTCGCTCTCCTACTTTGGGATTGCCTTCCCTCACGATGCAGCCTCCCCTTCACTCCAAGCCCAATGCCCTTGCCCATCCTCCGCATCCAGCCTCTCGCCTCCCCTTCGCTCCCAGTCCTAGCCCAATGCCCCCAAAGCCAGATCTCCTTCCCTGGGATTTTACCCCCCCCCAAAGCAAGGTTCCCTTCCTATACACACATATGTAGCACAATCATTCACGTAAAAGCACCAGCATTCACATAAGCTGTCAAAAAAACCCCAATCAACCAAACAAACAGTAGAGGCAGAGGGAAGGCATGTTCCGCCCACTGGCCACCTTCTGACCTTGATACCTCCCCCCAAATGACCCGATGATGACCGGGGACAAGTTCACATTGGCTTGGTTCTGGTTTTTCCAAAAAGACACGGGGGAAACCCCAGTTTCAAATATCCCGCACTGAGGGACATTTGCCCTGGATCAGGTGTGCAAGCCCCAGATCCCAGTATGGAAAACCCGACGCCAGTGGGAACTTGCCACTTTTAAACTGAGGTGGAAACCAGGCTATATGGTAGTGTGAATGGTCCCTTAGAATCTCACAAGTACCTCCATTTTGTGCTTTAATTTTATTTAATTGTGCTGTTATTTCGTAAAAATAGAATGATGAGTTGGTTCATCTGATTATCATTGAAACTTTGCACATTCAGTTTTAAATTCAGATTGAAGCTAATTTTGAATTCCCTCTCTTTCAACAGCAAACACCTATTTATTTATGGTACAGGCACGAGGTATAATGTTGAAAGAAAATGTGAAGACAATAGGACATATGATCAGATTGTACACTAATAAAAATACTACCCTCAATGGCACAGGTAAGACTGTGATACTTTTATGTTTTTAAAAAGCAATGTCATACAGTTTTATTAATGAATCTAGATTAGGAGTACACAAAGTGAAAATCTCAGAATCCCTCAGTATTGATTATGATGCCTGATGGCTGATGGGACTTGCCGTTCAATAACATTTGGATCTTTGTACTTTGACCCTTTCTGACTTAGACTAACAGAACACTAGATGAAATCTCTAAAGATTATTTTGGGCCAGAACCAGATAATTAATGTACATGAAATATTATGTGGTTATGTCAAGGCTTAGTTGGGCAGACTTCATTTCAATTATTATACAAATAAAGGTAAAGGTTTCCCCTTTGTCAAGTCAGGTCTGACTGTAGGGGGTGGTGCTCATCTCTGTTAGTAAGTCGAGGGAGCTAGCATTGTCAAAGATGACTCCATAATTGCATGGCAAGCATGACTGCATGGAATGCTGTTGCCTTCCAACCAAAGTGGTGCCTGTTTATCTATTTGCAGTTTTACATGCCTTCGAACTGCTAGGTTGGTAGAAGCTGGAACTAGTAATGGGAGCTAACTCCATCATGTGTTGCTTAGACCTTTACTTGCTGACCTTGTGATTGTCAGAGTCTGAGACCCAATACAGGCTGGCACTTTGTGCCAGCCTGTGGGAGGAGTTAGGGTGCAGTGTGCACATACTTCATGCCCTAACCCCGCCCCCAGGGTGCCATTTTGGTGTGCACCAGTCCACACAGTGCACAGCAAAATGATGCCCCTCCAGTGCTGCATCCACATGATGCAGCACCGAAGGGTCATCATAAAGCTGCACCGCTGTGGCTATGGAGCCCCTTGGAGGGTGCAAAAAAGAGCCACTTTTTGCACTCTCCAGAGGCCAGATCAGGGCCATGGCATGAAGTGGCCGCGGCCCCAATTCAGCCATTAAAGAGGTGATCTGTATAACCCCTTAGTTACCTTAATCACTGAGCCACTGCATCCTTTGTTATATAAATACTGTAGCTGAACACAATTTCTTGAATTTTTTTCTATTAAGATTTTCCTGAAGGCAACAATACAAGTGCTAATCTTGCTCAAACTGTGATGTATCTTCCTGAAAATTTCACTTATTCTCCTTGCCTACCTTGTCCAGAAAAGTTGCCCTACATGAGTAAGTTTAAATTGTTTGTCTATTTCAAATTGTTTTGAAATGAAGTTCTTCAATATAATAACTAAAACAAGATTACGGTAATTAAAATTAATTCCATCTGTAGTGATATAATTTGTATACCTAAAATTCTCCTAAGGGGGGAAAAGCAGAGAAGAAAGAAAAGGTAACTTTTTTTTTTCTTTTTAAGAAGGTCTTTAAGTTCACACCAGTTTTCTCAGCTGGATATCTGAATGCATTTCTTAATATCTTTAAATACATCCAGGAGGCTTGAAACTGTGCTTAACTTGGAAACAGAAGAAAAAGTTTCCAATCTCCTCTTCATGGGCATGGTAGTTGGGAAGTGGCCTGAGTCTTCTTTACTGACCATTAAAACATAGTATAATTTTCTAAAAACACTGGCTTTGGGGTGCTGGGGGGACATGGTGTATAAGCAGTATAGTGGCTTGAAATTCTTTCTGGCTTCTAGCTTCACATACACACACACACCATTAGTCTCTTATTGTACAGGCAGCACACATATATCTCACAGACACTTACAGTATGCATTACTATAATGCACTCTGCATGGGACTGCTTTTAAAGAATGCTCAGAAACTTCAACTGGTCCAAAGAAATGCAGCACACATCTCCCTTATTGCAGCACTTCACTAGTCTGTTTTGGGGCAGAATTCAAAGTATTTGCTATGATGTGTGGTCCTATAAAGCCCTATATGATGTAGGTCTAGGTGATCTGAAAGACCTAATAATAATAATAATAATAATAATAATAATAATAATAATAGTATTTATTTATAACCCGCCTCTCTCTGTGTTGTACCAAGGCGGGTAACAGCATATAAAAAAGAGAAAACAATAAAATCAAAAGCACATATTTTGAGATCTTCTGGAGAAGTCCCTTTTTGCGTCCCGCTATCTCACAGGTACATTGGATGGGAATACAGGAAAGGACATTTTCTGTAAGCTACTTGAGTCTCAGGGCAGAGAAGAAGGAAGGATGATGCTGTTGACAGAGTTCAGAAAGCACCTTGAACTGGTTGGACTGAACACTCAACTGACTGAGCACTCACACAGAAAGCAAAGCAAACTCACACATACTTTTAAAAAACAAATAATCCTTATGTTTTTTTAAAAGACAGATATTAAATTATTTATTTATTTATGGTATTTATACCCCGCCCTTCAGCCCTAAAGGCTCTCAGAACGGCTTACAATTACTGTATTATTATTTTTAATAAGACGGGTCCCTGCCCTCAGGCTTACAATTTAAAAAGACACGACAGAAAAGGAGAAGGGAATGGTGGTGGGGAAGGGGATCAGGTCCAGCAGTTTTTATCTCCTTCTGAGGCCTGGACCAAGGCAGATGGACTGGAGGGGAGGGCTCAGTTTCTTAATCTAGGCCAGGCCTGATGGAGCTGGGCCTGCATCTCTCCCTCCATGGCAAAATGGCATCAGATGGACTGGAAGGAGGGCTCTTCTTCTTAGAAGCTGCTTGGAAGGCAGAGGTAGAAGCAGCAGTAGAACCAGCAGCTTCGTCTGCCCCCTGCCCCAGATAGTCTCTGTGGTCCTCTAATTCTCTCTGCTGGGCTGTTTTGCAGATTTGAAACTGAATCAGATTGGGTCAGGAACAAATCCAAATTAGGTTTGAAACAAAATAGGAGGGAACTTGTACAGTCGTAGTTTTAATTATGGTCAGAAATTGAAATCAGAATTAATACTTTACATCTTCCTACTTAGGAGGCTTTATTGATGCCAATATGACCGAAATTAGTTTGGAAGAAATTCAGCAGATGTTTTCAAAAGATTTAGACATTGAACCAGGTGGTCACTGGAAGCCAAAAGACTGTAAACCACGCTGGAAGGTGAAGTGTTATTTTAATTTTTCTACTGACCTGTTGCAAAAAATTGTAAGAATCCAGAGATATTTTAGACGATGTGCATATATATATTGAAATATATCTTCAAAATATTACAGAACATTTCTAGCATGTATGTATGCATTAATTATATTCTATTTTTCCATCCAAACTCATTATGAATTATTTTCACACATCTAATATATACAACATTTCTAAAGTATCAGTAACAATCCCAGAAGTGTTCAATTTGTTATTTAGTTCATCAGCCACCAATAATATTATAACTGACTTTAAATAAAACTAGATACTACAGGACAGTTACATTTTTATTTTATTTTATTTTATTTGTATGTCTTTGTGTGTGATTGACTATTCCTATCTTTCTTCATGGCTTGTTGGGCTAGATGAGTATGCAGCAACTATAGCTGTCACTGTCATATATAGTTTGGCTCATAGAAAAGTAGTACTAAATAGAGCCATTTTCAAACTGCTTTTGGAAGGAAAAAAAAAGGCATGTAGACTATTTTACGAAGATAATTCCACAGCTAGCATGCCACTTCTCGAAAAGTTGTCCTTATTGGTTTTTTGTCCTGAAGGATGAAGTTCACAGTTTAGGAGTACTTCTGGACTTGTCTCTGCAGTTGACATCTCAAGTAGATGCGACGGTCAGAAGTGCTTGCTATCAACATCTGGGAAGAACTTACTGGTAATTCCACCTTCCAAATATGTTGCCACATCCCAGATGGCCTTTTCAGTGGTGGCCCCACAGATGTGGAATGATCTACCCGAGGAGCTCCGTCTGACAACCCCCCTAGAAACATTCAAAAAGAGGCTTAAAACTCTTCTTTTTTGTCAAGCCTTCCCCCCTGAAGAATGAAGTTATCTACTCTGTTGCCATCGATTCCCTGCTTACCCTTGAAGGCGAATGATTGTGCTTAGAGTTCTGTAATTGTATGGTTTTATTATGGGATTTTATCCTTTTATGAAATGTCTGTATGGTTTTAATTGTCTGTACGCCGCTTTGATCTGTGGAAAAGTGGTATATAAATAAAATTTATTATTATTATTATTATTATTATTATTAATCCCATGGTTTGATGGAATAGGGCATCTTTCAGTGACAAATGTAATGTAGAGGCTAACTCCACTCCCAAGCCTTCAGTAGGTTCAGAAAACCTTTATTCAGCAAACAGAATAGATCACAGTACATTGGTGTTGTCAGAACTGAATAATTTTTTTTCAGATAATGATGATGATGATGATGATGATTTATTTCTAGCCCACCCAATCATAAAGAATCTGGGTGGGTTACAACAGTAAAATGCATCAAGTTATAATAGAGTTTAAAAAAATCAAATCTTAAACTAACCCCCTCCCATTCCCAGTACTAAAACAGAATTAAACAGTAATAGTATAAAAACATTAAAAACATTTAAGACATTAGGCAGAAAGATAGGCAGGGAAGAATAGACAGATGAGTTACACAGTTTACTTAAGATTCAGATAGTTCACTTATTAGGAAAGCCCTCACATTATTTGTCAGCAAGTGAAAATATGTTGTTTTCCCAGGTTTCACCCCCTGCTTCTTTTCTCAATACCAAGTGTCAGTTTTCCCACTCAAACAACCTTGGTAGTTTACAACACATACTTCCTCCCCACAAATTTGGTCATGATCCTAAGTGATACACAGTCTTCTCTTTTCCCATCATCACCAATATTATTATTATTATTATTATTATTATTATTATTATTATTATTATTATTATTAACCTTTATTTATGAAGCACTGTACATACAATCTTTTTAGTTAGACGGTTCCCTGCCCCTCAGGCTTACAATCTAAAAAGACATGACACAGAAGGAGAAGGGGGTGGTGGAGGGAAAGGGTAAGAGGTCCAGCAGTTCCTCTCTACCTCCGAGGCCTGGACCAAGGCAGATGGACTGGAGGGAGGGCTTGGCTTCATGATGGATGGTTAATCTTCTTCCAGGGAAAATACATACTCTCAAGTAGGATAATACATATACAGTACATAGCAATACAGGAAATGGTTCGGTAAACAGGCACCAAAAGAACATCAAATAGTAAGCGACAATTATGCAATGCCTGGGAAGGCTTCTCTGAACAGGATGGTTTTCAACTCCGTTTTGAAGCTGGTTAAAGAAGTGATGGCTCTTGCTTGTGGGGGAAGAAGGTTCCAGGAGTGAGGGGCAGCGAGTGAAAAGGGGTGAATCCAAGATGGGGCAGAGGAAATCCTGGGCTGAGACAGCAGACCTTGACTACCAGAATGGAGGGCCTGAGTGGGAAGGTGAGGAGAAAGAAGGTCTGATAAGTAAGGAGGGGCCAGTCGACAGCAGGAGCTTATACTGAATGCGGAAAGGGAGGGGGAGCCAGTGAAGGGATGCCAACACAGGAGAGATGTGGTCAGAGCGGTGGGTGGAAGTGATAATGCGTGTAGCTGAATGCTGGACAGAGATTAAAGGACGGAGGTGAGAAAGAGGAAGCCCAGCCAGGAGGATGTTACAGTAATCCAGTCGTGAGATCACTGGGGCATGTACCAGGATCTTGGCAGTAGAGGCGGAGAGATAAGGTTGGATTTTGGCAATATTGTACACAAAGAATCTACAAGCCTTGGCTGTGGTCTGGATCTGAGGGATACACGACAGAGAAGAGTCAAAGATAAAACCAAGACTGCGGGCTTGCTGGACTGGTTGAATAGAAATGTTGTCCACAGAGACAGAAAAGGAGTGTTGAAGGGTGGGCTTAGGAGGAAAGACAAGAAGCTCCATCTTGGACATGTTGAGCTTCAAACGCCGATGGCACATCCACTGCGAGACAGCTGTGAGGCAAGACGAAACTTGCTGTTCAAGCCTTGGAGAAAGGTCAGGGGTGGAAAGATACAACTGGGTGTCATCGGCATACAGATGGTAGGAAAAACCAAAAGAGCTGATGAGTTTTCCTAAGGACAGTGTGTAGAGAGAAAACAGAAGGGGACCCAGAACAGAGCCCTGAGGAACTCCAACAGATAAGGGGACAGGAGATGAAGTCAGACCCCCTGCAACTACTGCAAAAGATCTGCCAAACAAGTAAGATCTAAACCAGTCAAGAACAGAGTCTGAGAACTCAAGGTCAGAGAGTATGTCAATTAGAAGACAGTGATCAACGGTGTCAAAGGCTGCAGACAAATCGAGAAGGATGAGAACAGAGTAAAGGCCATTAGCCTTGGCCTGTAAAAGGTCATTCGACCATAACCATCATCCCATATTAACACACATGTACCCAAACATAGCAATTAAACATGGCAACAGTTAAGCATGCCTCATCCATGATCTTGACATTTACCAAAGTATTGGTGTACTGTAAATTTAGTATTAGGCATATGTCCTGAGGCAGGGAGGTGGCTTTCAGGGGTTCTTTTTCTGTCTGACATATTCTTCGGTCCTTATCTGCATCAGACAAGAGATAAAGAGGCCAGTAAAGCCCAGTATGGTTTTAACCAACTATCAGAAGTTCACTGCCTTTCTGTGGTAGTTGGATTGTGTGTTCCTGTGAGGCTAGAGCTATGCTGCTGTAGCAGTGCTGCTGGTAGATTTTTCCATAGTAGACAGACGTTTGGTGAGTAACAAAACAAAATGTGGCAAACAGCAGCAGTAGTTGATAAAGTTTTCCCAACATTACAATTAAGATATTATGATTCCACTGTGATTTGTAAAGGCCTCTAGAATCTAAAAGCCAGTTGCAGGTATCTTGACATCAAAAATAATTTCCGTGTAAAGTTGAAGGCTTTCGTAACTGGAATCCATAGTTTTTTGTGGCGTTTTCAGGCTATGTGTCCATGTTCTGGAAGAGTTTATTCTTGACATTTCACCAGCCATAGATGCTGCTGAAACATCAGGAATAAACTCCTCCAGCCCCAACCCCCCCCCCCAAAAAACCACTATAATTTCCATGTAGTAAATCTACTTCCTCATCTTATTGTTTTGAAAGTTTGTACCCAATTTTTATATCTAGATAAGGCATTAGAGATGTAATTTCTTCAGTTTTAGTAAGCATGCAAACAGCTTCACTAAAAATAGACATAAATTCTTGCATATCTAACACAGATAAAAAACAAATCAAGTACTGTTCAGTTTCTTTGTTTAGCCTTTGAAATTAATTCCTATAACTCATCACTACTGTCATGTTAGGTTTTACCAGGCTTTCTGTTTTTAAAGGTTGCAATACTAATCCCTTTCCGTAATCGCCATGAACATCTTCCAATATTTTTTCGACACTTGATACCAGTGTTACAAAAACAGAGGCTGGAATTTGCTTTTTATGTTGTTGAGCAGGTAAGGTACTTTATATATATATATATTAAAACTAATGCAGATTTATCATTGTATAGATGTTGGTGGGTTAAAGTTCAACAAAGTGCTGTGTATTTCTGATAAATAGAGGTTTCAGGAAATCATATGCTTGCAATGCACAGGGAAAACTCCCTTATGATTCTTCTTTAAACTGAATCTTTAACAAAATATAATTAAACATAAAATCATAGAATCATGGAGGTGGAAGAGACCACAAGGGCCATCCAGTCCAACCCCCTGTTATGCAGGAATGTATTATTAATTTTTGCTTCAGAAGATCACCGACTCCTTTATAATTCTAATAGGAGGCTGGCTGTGTGGGTTGTGTCAAATGTATTTAGCAATATTACTTTCCCTTTTACACATAAAGATAATATTAATAATACTCAAAGTGCATTTGATAAGTGCTGTCTTAGGACTCTTTCAAAAGGAGGCACTTACCGTTGCTAGAATGCCAGCAAAATGTTCCTGAAGCGTTAATGTAGGATAGCTGTCCTGCTTCTCTCCCGTTGTCAAAGTATTCATGGAGCAACCATTTTGGGGTAAATGGCTGCTCCATGAACACTTTGACAACAGGAGAGAAGTGGGATTCCTCAATGATGATTAAGAAATGTGACTGGCTATCCCTCCTTCACACTTCAGGAACACTTCAGGCACGTTTTGCCCACAGTAAGCCTCTGTGTGATAAGGTCCTTAGAATATTGTTTCACTTCAGTCTCTCTTGTTATCAGGAGTGTAGTAAACTGTGGATTGGATGCATAGATAAAGGCCTGAAATGGGCAGACTGGGGCAGCTTCCGGCCATTCCTTCTTACCCGCCTCTTTTGCCTCTTAGTCATACTTGACTAGAGCCACTGAAATTAATAGGACAATTTGGTGACAATTAAAGTCTCTTTACTTTCAGTGGGTCTACTAGTATGACTCAGTTTGGTTCCAATCAAATCTTTCCATCACTGTCGACTTTTTGACATTATGTCAGAAGACAGACCAAGCTAGATAATTAATTAGTGCTAGTTCTCCTTTTCAAATATTATCTTCCACTGTTTTCCTGTTCTGTTAAGACTGGAGCTCAGCCTTTTAACCGAGCAATGCTTTTTAACATTGGCTTCAAAGAAGCCATGAAGGATGGTGATTGGGACTGTGTAATCTTTCATGATGTGGATCACTTACCTGAAAATGATCGAAATTATTATGGTTGTGGAGAGATGCCACGTCACTTTGCGGCAAAACTGGACAAATATATGTACATGTAAGTAAGAAATCCATGTTACAATGTGTGGGATGTTATTGCTGAATGTCCGTCTGTCCCCCCCCCCCCCCCCCCGTGCTTTGCAGTTAGGAATATATAACATAGGATGGGAAACAGCTAAATCAATTAAATTTCTCATCCACAACTATGTGAAAAATGGTGGGTATAAATTGTATTTTCTCATAGAAATTAAGTACTAAAATGTAAATACAAAGTTGTTAACAATGTTACTACTATAACAAAGATGTGGAAGTTCTTGGGGGAAGACATTTATACTTCTTGAAATGTACTAAATATACTGCCTCCTCTAATTTTCAGTCTTCCATACAATGAATTCTTTGGTGGTGTAAGTGGACTAACAGTAGAACAATTCAAAAAAATCAATGGATTTCCAAATGCTTTCTGGGGATGGGGTGGAGAAGATGATGACCTTTGGAACAGGTAAGTGTTCATGAAATAAATATAATGAACTCCTAAATGGAAATGACATTAAAGCTACAGTTACGGATGTTTACAGTGTTAAGCATCTTGTGTACCTCAAGTGATGATAATCCTGGTTGAATCAATTTTCATTCCAGACTGTGACACACCAAATTGGAGAAAAGACAAAGAGGATTATAAAAGGCTGTACAGATCAGTGATAAATGACGGCATCAGGGTGGAGTGGGGGGCGTGGCAACTGCACGCCCCGACTCTGCCCCTGTGTCAGCGTGACGTTGTGCACCCACTGTATGGTGGAAGGCATCATGGCACTCCTTGGTGCAGCATGTACACACACTGCACCAAAGGAGCAACGAAAAGCCACGGCACCGGCAGCTATGGCACCCTTTCTGTGGCACAAAAAGAAGCTGTTTTTTGTGGCTCCTTTTTGTGCCATGGAAAGGCCAGATTGGAGCCTTGCTGTGCAGTTGTCATGGCCCCAATCTAGCTTGGCAGTGTCCCGTTGCCCTTTAGCGGCTGTCTGTACAGCCCCTAACTTTGCAAAGCTCTGTATCTATTTTAGCACTCTGGTGAAGGTTTATCTAGTTTTGAAGGTATCTATGGAAGATGAATGAATTTGAAACTAGAAACCAGAAATTTTTGAAAAGGCATTTTGCATTATGTTAACTACTACCATTCAGACAACGTTTCTATGTCTGAAGATTTTCTCTTCAACATTTTTTAAATAGGCAGTCTGGTTAATGATACTCACACTTTTTCTTTTCTGCAGGTTTAAAGAAAGACAGTTTTGAACTGTGTAATAATCTTGTAATACAATCGATGCAATTTCCATTAGTTAAGCAGCAACATATCTATAATATGTAAAGAACATCCTTGTCTACTCATGTTTTGAAAAGTGCCCTTGGGTCCACATAATGTAACCAGTGTCAGCATGTTGGGAAACTCCTTTAGTCTTCTGAGTGTATCCACTGGCTAGCTATTTTTCCCATTTTGTGCTGCTGTGTTAATTTGAAAATGTTAAGAATTTTTGCTAGAGGTTTTGGCCCTGGGTTCTCCTTCAGTGTATCATAAATAATTATATGAATTTAAGTGTAGTTTGAGAGCAAGTGCTGTTGCATCAAATAAACAAGTGATCCAAAGTTTCTTCTACTCCTTGTACAATAGTTTAAAAACAAAATCAAGACATATATCTCTTGCAGTGGTCTGCAACATATAGAGATTCTGCACAGTTGTGTGTTCAAGTAGGGGGGATGCATTGATGGCTGATTTTTTTCTGCATAGCTATAGGGTTGAGCTGTGTCCCATTGAAAATAATCTATACTGTCAAGTCCTGCAAATGGTTTTAACTAGAAATGTCAAATATAGGCATGTTACAGACCACCCATTTGGGGCGGCCTGTAACCGTCCCTTTTCCCGCCGGATCGGGGCTTCAGCTGCCAAAACGGCAGCCTCTGAGGCCCCGATCCGCCGCTTTCCAGGCCGCGGGGAAGCGGCAAAAGGCCACTTCCCCACGGCCTGGAAAGAGGTGTCCTTGGTGCTTCAAGCCCCAAGGACACCCCAACGGTGGCGGGGACTCTCAGAAAGGGGCCGCTCGGCCCCTTTCTGATTTGCATCGCTGGTGCAGCCTTCACACGGCTGCGCCAGCAACACAAACCAGGAAGGAGCTCTGTTTCAGAGCTCCTTCCTGCTCTGCCGAAAGGGCGCACGTTTGGAGGCGGCGCGTTTGTGACGTCGTCATGGCGGCCCCCATGTGGCAGGGGTGCCGCCATTTTGTACGGACTCAGTCCGTACTAGGGTTAGGGGCGTCCGGAAGCGACGCCCCTTTTTAACCCTAGTACCGACTGAGTCTGTAGTTTAAGGCCTGTCTGTAACGGGCCATTGTTTGCCTACACAAGATTTTGACCCATTTGTCATAAAACCTTATAAGATTGCAACCATAGAGTTCTTATGTCAAAATTCGTGCAAACTTAAATTTTCTTATATAAGACAATTATTTGTGTTGTAGGGTTCACTACGTAGGATACAATGTAACAAGACCAGAAGGAGAACTAGGGAAGTACAAATCTATTCCTCATCACCACAGAGGAGAAGTTCAGTTCCTAGGACGGTAAGAAACATGTATGAAATGACTAACAGAAATTTTCATTTTTAGTGTGAATACAGTGAGCCCTCCATATCCACAGATTTTTTATCCACGGATTCAAGCATCCATGGTTTTAAAATATTTTAAAAATATACAAATTCCAATAAGCAAACCTTGATTTTGCCATTTTATATAAGGGACACAATTTTACTATGCCATTGTATTTAATGGGACTTGAGCATCCATGGATTTTGGTATCCATGGGGGGTCCTGGAACTAAACCCCAACCAAACAGGGTCCACCATATAAGTCTCCAGGACCGGATGAACTACATCCAAGGATATTAAAAGAATTGGCAATTGTAATATCGGAGCCAATGACAATAATCTTGGAAAACTCCTGGAGAACGGGAGAAGTCCCAGCAGACTGGAGGAGGACAAACGTTGTTCCCATCTTAAAAAAAAAAAAGGAGGGGGGAGATAATCCTAACAATTAAAGTCCAGTTAGTCTGAAATCAATACCAGGAAAGATTCTAGAGCAGATCATTCAACAGAGAGTCTGTGAACATTTAGAAGGGAATGCCATAATCATAAAAAGTCAACATGGGTTTCAGAGAAACAAGTCAAGTCAGACAAATCTGATCTCTTTTTTTGATAGAATTACCAGCTTGGTAAATGAAGGGAATGCTGTGGATATAGCATATCTTGATTTCAAGTAAGGCCTTTGACAAGGTTCCCCATGACATTCTTGCAAACAAGCTAGTAAAATGATACATGGCTTTGTAATTGGTTGACCAGCCGAACCCAAAGGGTGTTCAACAATGGCTCCTTTTCATCCTGGAGAGAAGTGACCAGTGGGGTCCCACAGGGTTCTGTCCTGGGCCCAGTGCTATTCAACATCTTTATCAATGACTTGGATGACAGAATTGGGGGCATACTTATCAAATTTGCAGATGACACCAAATTAGGAGAAGTAGCTAATACCTCAGAGCATAGGATGAAAATTCAAAATGACCCTAATAGATTAGAAACCTAGTACAAAGCTAACAAAATGAATTTCAACACAGAGAAATGTAAGGTACAGCACTTAGGGCAGAAAAATGAAATGCACAGATATAGGATGGCTGAATGAGACTATGTGTGAAAAGTATCTAGGAGTCCTAGTAGACCGCAAATTGAACATGAGTGAATGGTGCAATGCATAAACACTAGTTGTTTTTGTTTATGTTGGAACAGTTTCACTAAAACTCATGATTAATCATGTTTTTTTTTAGCATTTGAATCAGACAATTTTGACTTAACAGCAACCAAACAAAACAGCTGACCTGTTTGCATGAGCAGTGTAACATTTCACTCTTCACTGCTTCCCTTTTGCAAAATTGTCCCCCCCCCCCAATTAAAGTAGAGACTCAAGGGTCATGCAAATGGGGCTAAAGGAGGGGCCAGATTGGGCCAGGACTGCAGTGACTGAAGAGGCCTGCTTTTGAAGTGGGCTGCAGGACCGGCTATAGGTATTTGGCTACCCTAGGCGAGAAATATTTTGGCAACCCCTCATAATTATTTTCACCCCTTGATTTCTGCTGTTTTGTTTGTTAAAGCTAAACATGACATAAAACTTAGGTTCCAATCTCTTGTCATAGTATTGAGAATTAGTCAAAAAGCCAATCAAAAACTGTACCACAGACATGGGGGGGGGCATGGGCACTGTACAAAGAAACTGTCATATGATAGTTTGCTTTTATGTCGTTTGCTGTAATGAGTTTTCACTTTAATATTGTTTAATTACACAAAAAATTATATCCCCCCAAAAGCCACTTCATCTCCCCTAAATTTTGCCACCTTAGGCAGCTGCCTAGTTCGCCTATATAGATTAGCCGGCCCTGGTGGGCTGTCACTGCAGTCCTAAACCTAGCCACCAGCAGGAGCAGTTTTACTGCTCCTTTTCATGCTGGCTCTTCTGGGTTGGCATGGTATCTGCACAGCTTCCAGTCACATTCAGCCTGTGCCTCATATAAACACCATACCCCACCATGGCCCAAAGCCAGTGCTTTTGGCCTGTCTGTTTCAGGCCACAGCCTCCAGTAGGTTTGTGGTTCAAATGTTACAATGCTTCAAATGTTTGATGTAAGTTGTTATTGTTTACACTTGTATTCTAGCTTTTTTTCAGTGAGCTCAACATGATGTACCCCCTACTTCTATACTCACAACAAGAATCCTGTAAGCAGTGGCATCACTAGGGATGGCATCAATTGGTACAGGTGCCTGAGATTACCAAGTTGTTCTCATATGGAAGTGGTTTTTATGTTTATAATAACATTTCAAGTGTGCTTGTAATTTAAATGGAAGAACTAATTAATATTGAATTTAATAGATCATAGTAGTATGCTAAGGCATAACTATGTTGGACAGTGATGCTGAAATTTTCCTAAACCCTTTGAGTTATATTTCATGTTACCTTTGACTTTTTTAAGAGATAAAAATAAAAACTAAACAGTCATTGGCTCATTTTGTATTCCATATTCCCATTTTTAGCCTGCATTTCTAGATCCACTTATGCAGATGTAAGCTCCACTGAACCCAGGGTGTTGTACATCCAGGTAGACACATATAGGATTGCATTCATGAAAATCCTTGTGTTAGATAATTAGAATTCATCTGTAGAGGTAGTTTTCTGTATCTTTTTAAAAAGTATATAAACAGTCAGAATACTCACAGGCTTATTTTCAAATTGAAAATTATCTGTTTTATTGTATCTAATTAAACATAATGCTATATATCTTTTGCTAACTTTCCTTACTTTTCCCCTCACAGATATAAACTGTTAAGATATTCCAGAGAACGCCAGTATATTGATGGATTGAATAATCTGTTATATATACCAACTATTCTTGTCAACAGATTGTATACAAATATAACAGTAAATCTTGTACCAGAACTAGCTCCTGTTCAAGACTATTGATGGGATTTGAGAATAAACAATTGGATGAAAAAACCCCTATCACTGGAACATATGAAGTCAACATTACTGTACTAAGTTTAAAGCCTCACATCTCATATCTCTCAATATGTAAGAAAAAAATGACTTTATGACCATATGCTATTTGGTGCAAAGAAATCGTGGTGGCTGCTACTTAAAATGTTTACATCATGAAACTTAAGAAATGTTCAAGCCTGATTTTGTCACTTTTTTCTCAACTGAAGCCACTTTCACTTATAGTCAACAAATTGATAGTTTGTTCAGAAGCCAATAAAATGTAATCTCCTAAGAAACTGTAATTAAAAATGAAAGGTTTTATATTTTCCATATTATGTAAATATTGGTTATAAATCAATGTGCTTTTGAATACCACAATGTTCATGGCTTCTGCATGTGCTTAAAAGTATTTCTTTTCATTTTCTCCTGGATTTTGGCATGATGCCTAAGCAGTGGATTCTATACAAAGCTTTTTGACTGGTATATAATGAAGGACCAATTTATAAATGTAGGTTGACCATGACTGTAAATTTTTACACTACTTTTGCGCATCAGGCCTTAGGTATACACCTTCTGTACATATGATTTGACCATCAATTTTTCTGGGAATTTTTATGCCATGATTCCTTAATTATTCTTGAAATGATATTGTTTATGCATATTGCATGTATGTTACAGGAATCAATCCATAAAGGATATTGCATTTCATTATGTTATTTACAAAGTGCCAGTAGTGTTAGTGTTAGATTTATATCTAAGCATACTGTTAATGGGTCCAGATTACATTTTGTAGTCATTTAAAAGGCAATTTAAATCCTTCCAAAATAAAAAGAACAAACTAAAGTATCTTGTTGAGAAGATTAATGAGTAATAAAGGGAGTAGAGTGATGGAGAAGACTTTATATCCGTAGAATATTCAGAATAATTGCAGTTGGTATAGCTTTATTTTCATTAACTGGAATTTGCCCACTGACAAATGTTTTGAAAATTCAGGCCCGATTTAGACGGGCCTTTGCGGCGCCCCCGTCACGTGCTAGGGGTAAGCCAAGGACGCACCATCCATATTGGCCTCACCCCTAGCACGTGACGGGTGTCAAAATGGCGGCGCCCTGTACACACATGACAGACGTAGCGTCCGCATGTCCTGGTGCCTTTGTGAAGCCACAAGTGCGGCATTGGTGCATTGTGGCGTCACCAAGGTACCGCAAGAAGAACCCACTTTTTGCAGCTTCTTTTCGTTCCGCACCAGAGCTGCACGATTTGGCCGTTGCGGCTCCCTCACGGAGCAAACCTTTTTGGGTGGTCTGTATCCCGCCATAGAGTACACTAATTCACATAAGTGCTAAAAGTCCCCCCTCCACTTTTAAAAGGAATGTCACTGTACTTTGTGCAACAAACCAAGTCTGTTCTCTTCATGACTTATAGATATAGTGATCATTTTTACTATTTTACAGGTTGTTCTAATCTCTTATTTCCTTTTGCTCAATACTTAAGGTGTGTATATCCACCAGTTTCTATGGAATGAGTGAAGGTTGTGGGAAAGCATCCTTTTTATTGAGCACTATTATTTAATATCTTCATATACTTGTGTTGGCAATTCTGTGTGAAATGTCATGTCCTGGTTTTAATTTAAAACAGGCATTTCAGTATTGAATGTGATGATTTTTTTATTATTATTTTTTTTTTTTTGCTAACTGTTGCCTAGATTCAGCAATTTGAGTACCAAAGAACTTCTTCTTTCCCCTTAAACTTTTAAAGCAAGAGCAAACAGAATACAAATAAAACCACTAATTTATATATTAGATTAGCACCCCAGTATATGCATTAAAACTTTTGGGATCTAACTTGTCTACGTTTGTTTAAAGAGTCCCATCATAATACATTATTACAGGCATCTTATTATTAGACCTCAAAAGGTACACATGAAATACCAGATAGTTTGTAAAAATTATATAGGTATTTTATTTTAAATGACTAGGCACCTTACTGAAATAAAAATGGTAAGTTTTTCATCCATCAGCCTGTAATTTTAAGAGGGTGTGACAAATCAAACATACAAAAATTCTTTAAACTGAAATCTAGATTTTCACAAGATTTGTCCTCCTCCTCCACTTGCAATTTTTAAATGACTTTTGTCGAGCTAAACAAATTACTTATTATATACTGCGCTAATTTGATGTGGCCATATTGTTTAAATGAAAAGGCTTAACTTAAATAATGCCAATTTATTAACTAATTTTTATAATAATAATAATAATAGGTTTTATTTATATACTGCCCAATCACTGGGAATCCGAGCGGTTTACAATAGAGGGGATAACAGACAGTTCCCTGCCCACAGGCTTACAATCTAAAAGACACGACACAAAAGGAGAAGGGAATGGTGAGGAGGGAGGGAATCAGGTCCAGCATTCTTCTCTCCCTCTGAGGCCTGGACCAAGGCAGATGGACCGGAGGGAGGTCTTCTTCAGGCTAGCCCCTGATGGAACTGGGCCAGCCTTCTCTCTCCCTCAGAGGCCGAACGATGACAGTTGGGGAGGGAGGAGCCTCCTTCTTCAGGCTAGCCCCTGATGGTACTGGGCCAGCCTTCTCTCTCCCTCAGAGGCCGAAAGATGACAGTTAGGGAGGGAGTGTAAGTGTGTGTATATTTGTGTAACATTTCTGTGGGCATAAAATTACCTTTTTGCCCTGCTAGAAAATAAAATCTCCAAATGTGATGTGCAGTCTTTTTTTCCTTGAACACACCAGTTCTTAATATGCCATGTGCCTTTAAAGTAGCTTATGAGTGGAACTGGGAGCTAGTCACATTCTTTAACCATGAACTTTATTCTAAAACCATTGGCAAGGTAAGTTCCTGTCTAGTTCCTGGTAGTTTCAAAACTAATTTAGAGGAGAACTTCCAAAATTAAAAAAGACAATTTGTAATTAAATTGAGGGAATAGCAATCGTATAATTATTTCAGATTTCCCCCTACTTTCCTGTCCTTTATATTTTAGGTTAAAATGAGACACCACTGACAAATCTAATCACTTGTTCTCTCTGTCTGAGATCCCCAGTTCTCTAATTTAGTGAAGTATTTAGCTTGTGATTTAGATGCAAGCTATGTGAATTGTTTTTGAAAAAATACTTGCAGCACATCAGAGGAAGTGTACTTAACATTGTTTTACTTTCCAGGTATACGATGAAATGTTCATTATTATATGCACTGAAACAAATTCTGAGAATTGTGTAAAATCATGCTATGACCTTATTTTGCTCATTAAAATGTTTGTACTTTTAAAATCCATTGTCTTTTGAAATACAGTGTCCTAAAGCCTATGGTGTAGTATTTTTTTTCTCTCCGAAATAGAATGCTTACTTTGTTTTCAAGTGGTTTTGGTAAAATGCAAAAACAAGAATGCTGTATCAATGTGAAGTCTGCTAAATTGAAAGTTTTCACAGCTGTCATCCATAGTTTTTCAGGCCATGTTCTGGAACAATTTATCCCTGGTGTTTCCCCTGCATCTGTGGCTGGCCTCTTCAGAGGCTGGTGGCATGGAAGTGAGTGGAGTATATATACTGTGTGATCCTGAAAACAAAATTCTGTATCATTTTGCAAGTTTCACAAGCTGGTCATGGTGTGAGCTTTTATGGACTACAGCTGGTTTCATCAAACCTGAGAAACACTGTTTCTGCTGCAATGGACTTGGGTGGCTGTGTCACTGAAAAGTGATATGAAGTATGTTGAATAGCACTACTAACTGTTCATGAATTGATACTGTATATTTCTCCAATTTTTGAAAAGGTAGGTTTGGGCAGAGCTTATTGTTTCATTCTACAAAATTTAAAGAGAAGGTTTAACCATCAGATACTTCATTTATATTGTTTTGTAGCTCTTCTGCCTAATATTAGAAACCTGCCCTATTCTTAATTATACAGTATCTATTCCAAATAATAACTCATGGCAGTCTTTTGTATGTGCGTGACTAGATATTTTTTTTAAATGCCTTTTTGGTATTTTTAATCTAGCTTTTCTGCAACCACTGCTGTTACACTGATTACTGACTTTAAATGAGGATAATGGTAGGTTTTTAAAGTTTTTACTCAGCTCACAAAAAGGGCATTGCCCTCTTAATAGGGCTCCTTTCATTAAACACAATTCTTTCTGTTAATGCAGTGAAATTTTTAGATCTAAACTGTTGTGAATAGTGTTGTTACTGCAGTAACCTTTCTAAGTTATTGTTCTGCACCTAACAGGATTCAGGTAAAAAACAACAACAACAACAAAGGTTTTCTGAGGGAAGATTTTTTGGACACAAAGTATTTGGTCAAGTGCAAGTAGCAAGTTAAAGAGATTCCAATGGGTTGGAGTATGAGAATTATGTTGCCCTCTGAATATTGGACTCCAAATCTCAGCATAATCAGTGGTGAGGAATGACTGGAGTTGCAGTTCAGCAATTTCTGGAGGGCTACATGATTCCCACCTTAGCTATATACAATATACTGTATACTCTTTCCTCCCTCTATCTTTAGCAAGACGCACATTTATTTGTTGCAGGAATGGGCAACTGCCAGGGGAGACAAGGGTTGAGGGCTGCAATGGCCTCCCAAGGGATCATGAAGGACTGTACCTCCATACCATGCAGCTCTGAGGTTTTTTTAAATTATAAATGTCAACTACACCCCTTATTGGCCATGGGGTTGTTTAAAGCCCAGGAGAGACTTCACCCCTAACTATTTAGTACACTGGGAGTCAATTTTTGTTTTACTTCCTGGGCTTAAAATGCAGGGGCAGAGCATGGGAAGATCGTCAAGGTAAAAACATGGTAAAATGTTTTTTTAAAAAAATTATAAATTTGCAGGGTCCTGGGGTGACACTGTTAAGACCTCAGAATGACAGGGCGGGGGAGCTTACTTTCCCCATCCCTATGCTCTGCATAGGAAAAATGGAAAATCCTATACAAAGATAAAATGATGTTTAATACACTGGTCATTCATGGACGTGTTAGCAGTTTAATGTTGAATATGAAATCAGTCTTAGAAAAACAATATAAAGATGCAAAAAGGCTATTGGGTTTCTCATGTTTCTTAAAACAGACTTGCCTTGGGGGGAATACAGACACATGATTTTGAAAGTGTTTACAGAAGAAATATTTATTGACATACTTCAAAAGGGTTTTAGCAGGAAGTTAGTGCTAGATGCTACTGTAGCAAACAAACCATTGGTTATACAAATTAACTGCCTCCTTGTAAAATAATCCTACAAAAGTGGAACAGCTGAGATAACTTTGCAAGAATAATCTGTGGTCTCATTCCTTTGGGTCACTGACAACAGCAGTGGTTGAGTAAGAAAAGGGGCTAAGAAGAGCAGCAATGGTGTAATGACGATGACCAGAATCATTAGCCATAAAAACCACCTGTGAAAGGAAAACAAAAACAAATATAAGTTGGGAGCACAGTTTTATACTATATTTATACTATAAAGAGTGCAGAATACTGAGTGTTCTTTGCATTTGAAAGTTGTTAGTTTCATAATCAGCTGTCTTTTTCTGCTAAATGGGCAAGTGTTGTTCTGTGTGTATGGGAATATAGTATTCTTTGTCCCAGTTCATTTAAACAGAAGAAATAGATCTATATGCACAGAAAAAATATGTCACAGATTGGACTCTGAAACAAACAGGGATATCCATGTTTTCTGTTCATATCAAAGTTCCTGGCTATGAAATGAACTATTGTTTTCTCACCTGCTCCCCATTGTCACAAATCAGTACAAGACATTCCTTATTTTTATTGTTAGTGATTCAAACCAAGATTCTTGGCTGAAGTACACATCAACATGTGGCATTTAATATGATGGAATACAGTGGGTACCCCAACTTTACTGGGGTTAGGGGTACATGACCCTCATGAAAGTGGAAAAACACCTCTCTAGGAATCTCTAGGTTCTCCAGCACAACTCTATGGTCAACATCTGTCATAGGTTTAGGACTGAAATGCTTCATTCATTCACTTTAGTAAATAATCTTTTTCTCATTTTTTTCTCATTTTATGGTCAGCAAGGCCTATTTTCTTTCCAAGCAATAAGGCCCCATATACATTTGTCTGTAAATGAAGCTAAGATTGAAAGCTTACAATTTCTAGCCAATTGATGCTGGTTTAGTAAATAATGGAAATATAAACATTTTACTGTACTGATAATGAAATTTGATCACAATATTTGTAATCCAGTGAGATATGAAATTGCACAGATTCAGTGATCCAAAATATTGTGAATGTCTCATAATCCATAAAAGCAAAATATGAATGAGGGGATCAGACACGTTGAAAAGTGTGGCCTGACTCTGTAGGCTACACACAATGAGGGCCTCATTATGAACTTTTCTCTCCTACTCCTTTTTGCATAGCTGATGGCAGTTATTACTGCTGCATTATCATATTGGTTCTTTAGAAAATTGTAAGAGATATAAAAATGTTTATGTAATAAATAGATTACATTATATATAAAAATCTACTTTCAAATACTTACATCAGCATATTCATGAAATGGAGAAACACCAAGTGCCTTCCAGTATGAGCTGGTATCAAATTCCACCTTGTACAAGCCTTCTACAAATAGCTCATCTGTTGTAAGCTCATGGATTTCCCCCAGTTCATTGGTTTTCCTATGATACAAAGATATAAAAGGAGTAATATCTTAATGGATCACAAGTGGCATACAGTGGAAAACATTAACTCTGGTTCAACACTATGGTTAAGATCCAGACTTTATTGTGTTTAGTGTAGATGCATTAAATTTGCAGGAATTAGTCACGATTAAGTTGAATTGATTTCAGTGGGTTGGGTCTAAGCACCTCTCTGGCAAATTATAGCTTTTCAGACTAGCTGCTGCCTGCTACTGAGACGCGCAATTCAAGGCAGATGGTAAAGAACAAGCTGACATCTAAATTCATTTGCCAGTTATAACTAGAGTTGACCTACTGAGATCATGATTTTTGCACACTGACTTGCTATTAAACAGTTGATTCTAGTTGTCACTAATGATTGGATTTAGACCTGAATGGAAATCATACTTCCCTAATGTAAATGTTTCCTAAATCCAAACCCAGTCCCACACATACTTTTTTTGCACATAGAGTTCAAATGTTTTTTTTTACTATATGCACATGTGCATTTTATTGTAAAAGCATGTGTAATGTTGTTTACACTTGAAATGCATCAGGAAATGAAATCATGAGAGGTTTGTGCATTGTTATGTGCCTTCAAATCATTTCTGACTTACAGTGACTCTAAGACAACCCTATCAGTTTTGTTTTTTTTTTGCATAATTTGTTCAAAGAGGGTTTGTCCTTGCCTTCTTCTGAAACAGAGAGCGTGATTTTCCCAAGGTCACTCAGTGGGTTTCCATGGTGGAAGCTGGTCTCCTAGTATCCTAGGACTTTATACCACCAGCCTTTTTTCTCACAGCATTTATGTTAATGAAGCAAAGGGAACATACTGGTTTGAAAATGTTCAGTATCATACTTCTATTCAATTGTATGAATGTGCAGCTTTGGCAATCCATGGTCCCTTCCACACTGGCTCTGTAACTTCACTTTCCATGCCTTTCAATGCATGTGTGCCTTGGTTGAGATTGTTTTTAAAATGCTCCTTTGGGGTTTTTTATTTTTGTTTCAATTATGCAATCACAGAATAAAAACAAGCCATACCAGTTTGGGAATAGGGAGGGGGAGAGGAGGAGTTGCAAGCTACTTCAGTGGTAAAGAACACCTTTGGCCTGTCAAGGCTTGTTCCCTACTTGCTACTCTCATGGATGAAGATAGCCTAGCCATGGTTATTCCTGCTTTAGATAGCTTCAGTTAAATTACTGCAGTGTGCTTTTTGTGGGGCCTTTGAAGACTTATTAGAAACTAATGTTGATTCAGAAAACAGTCACTACACCATTAACTGGACCAAATGTTGGGAATGTATTTCATCAATTATTAAGGAGCTCTGCTAACTTGTCATTTTGCATCCGAAAATATAGAAATGGCTTTCCATGGAGGTTCTGAATGGTTTTGGACCTGGATACTTTCAGAAAAATCTCCTACATCAATCTATCAATATACTAAGATCTTCAGAGAAGTTTTTAAAAGGTGTACCTATAATCAGATAAATATTGATCACAAGAAGACCTTTTGAGATCTCCAGGAGAGACTTGCTTTTTACCAATGCCATTATCTTTTAGTATGTAGAGAGATCTTGTAGCACCTTTGAGACTAACTGAAAGAAAGAAGTTGGCAGCATGAGCTTTCATAGACTTCAGTCTACTTCCTCATATGCATCTGAACAAAAGTATCTGAGAAGGTAGAGTGAAGTCTACGAAAGCTCATCTTGCCAACTTCTTTCTTTCAGTTAGTCTCAAAAGTGCTACAAGATCTCTCTGTATACCAGTTCTATAGACTAGCATGGCTATATCTTTTAATTCTATCATTATCTTTTAGATCTTGGATGAATACTTTTAATCTGAAGTATTGTAATTTCTATGAAAAGGTACTAATTGTTATTCCTCAAATATGAATTCGGTATTCTACCCCATTTTCAATTAAGCTTATTGCAGAAATAATAGAGACATTCCATATTTAAAGCTGCTTTGAAACATTCCAGTGTTAAGCAGTTCTAGAAACCACTCTGAAATTAGTATTTAGAATATTTTGCAGTTTTGGTTCCAGAGGATTAGTAACTGAATTTTATTTGTTTAGATGAAATGTGTATGGTAGAAACAGAATGTGCATAACTACAGATATACACGTAATGCTTGCCCTTAAATGTCAATAACATTTCTGGAGAGGACCCAGGTTCACAATTCTTCCAAGGGCATTGTTAGGTCTGTTGCATGGGATTGTGAACTCTTTAGAGATACATGATTATGTTTAAATTCAATTGGTGACCCTTCCTGACAGACATGATTGGTCTTACATCATATTCATGCTAGCCCAATAAAAAGGGAGCCCTGGTGGTGCAGTGATTAAATAAATGCCAGTACTACACCCATAAGGTTGTGAGTTTGATCCTAGAAAGGGCTCCAAGATTCATTCAGCCTTCCATCCTTTCTTAGGTTGGTAAAATGAGTTCCCAGCTTGTTGGGGGCAATTGGCTTACAGATTGTAAACCATTTAGAGAGTGCTGAGTTCACTGATAAGTGGTATAGAAATATACATGCTAATGCTATTGCTGTAGAAAAACTGATCATGTTTTCTTTATAGTTGCCTGGTGTAGCATGGGAGGCAGGCATGAGGGTTCTCTACAGTGCTAAACTCGAAGGTTATTTGTTTTGCTATGGGTAAATAGTGGTCTTTCATGCAAGCCTTTAAAAGTAATCATGGGTTTTGAGGTAAAGCTGTGTGGATGATAGTTTTGCATAGAGAATTTGTGAATTTTGCTAAGTAAAATCACATTGGTTTTCAAGATACATTGCTTGTCATACAACATACCCAGTAGCAAACTCTTTCCAGGTCCCATCTTCAGCCCTTTTGGACACTTTTACTACGAGGCTGGTAGCTGGGCTTCCTCGAACTGCATCAAGCACTTTCACCATAAGAGGGCACTTGGAATCAATGGAGCCATGGGTCACCTTAATAAGGCAGAAGAAAATCTCTGTCAGAGTATCTGTGGTCCATGGCCTATTTGTTAACAGTCCACACATTTCCTTCACTGTAAAAAAAATTGCTTAACCTAGTAATGGGAGTGACTGTCACCTAAGCATGGGCAAAATATGTAGTCCATACAAATGATGTATTAATTGAAGGTAATCAAAAACAAGCATGATATATTTGGACATTGCTTTTAACAAATTTTTGTTGACTTAATTTCTTAAGTAGCATATAACCATGAGGGGACCCCACCACTGTACACTAATTTGAAACCAGTCCAGCAAAAGGGCTTGAACTATGTATGGGTTTTAATTTAGCAAAACCAATTTCATAGTTATGCATAGAATATTTTGAGATGATGCTATGAATTTTGAATTCTGCATCATAGAGAATCAAATAACAACTGACACTGTTTTATGAAGTGAAATTACCAATAATTTCTAAAAGAAATGTACTTATACTAGATAGCACTGATTATACTATGTATTCAAATGATTATTCTTTCAGCACAAACTATTACCAAATGTCACTGGCCAGATACATATATGCTGAATCCTGTTAATCAATCCCAGATACAGTAGACCCATTGAATCAACTGGTGAATGGTGAATCAACAACACAAAGGGAAATTCCAATGATTCAGTGGGTTTATTCTACTTAAAAGTTACAGTAGGATTGAAACTATTGTTACACAAACAAAATATGTCTCCAAATTAAACCCCACACCAACACAATACAAGACACCCATACCTTGGTGAACAACCAAAGAGTTGGGAACTTCATCATGGATCACCCTATTTGCCTGTGGTACAGATTCAGTAATGCACTTGTGGGGAAGCAGTTCCCACCCCTTCCCTTCCATTTGTCACTGTACTAGTAATAACAGTGCTTACCAGTGGTGCAGCTTTGGTGAGATACACTGTTGCAGCAAAGCAAATGAGAAGCAGGGAGGAAGTGGAGACAGCCATTGCGTGTGTAGTCAGTAAGCCTCTACCAGCAGCCAGACACTAGTGGGGATTGGGTTTTTATACTCCATCCCTCCTACAAAACAGGCTACTTATCAGGTGCCCATATGACTCTAAACCTGCTGATTCCGATTATTTACTTAGTAAGCAGTCCAGCTGTGCAGCTCTTCCATCCATTGGCCTCTTGTAGAAATCCATGGGATTACTGTATGTGGAATGAAAGACTGCACAGGCAGTGAGACCAAGAGAATCAGTAACTCACACAAACATGAACCTTGCCTGTTGGGATTAGACTGTTAGGACATCATAAATGGAACAAAATGATAAGCAATTCTTGTTTGTTTAGAAATTACTAACCACAGATTACCCAAAATGTGATGGCTTTATATACATATACTGTGGTCCATTATGGGCATCCTGTCTCTGCTCTGTGGGATTTTTTAAAGGATCAAAATAGGTGACATGTGTAGCACATTTTGAGAAAATGTGCTCTTCCAACTCTTAAAAAGACATAGCACTTACTTCTTCACCTATGCAGTTTAGATTCAATGTGCTATGTTTTGTCTTCTAATTGCTGAGTCATGTTTTTCTAAGGAAATACAGTTGTGTGTGAGAGAATGTATTAACCACAAGGAATAGGCATTCTTCTTCACCAAGGTAAAACAATTTTTTCTTCTTAAATTTTGACTGAATTTGCATGTTTTACCTCTACATCACCTTCTGGAGGAATCAATTATTCTCTGCCTACAAAGGGGTCTTTGTCCTCACTGTAACGGAGACATATTGGATTGCAAAAGAGGGGTTCCTGTTGAGATGCAAATTGACTTTAAATTTCCTGGACTTTAAAAATCTCGCTATTGCCGCATGGCCAGAAGGAGGAGGAGCCTGACTGCAAAAAATATCCTCCCCATCATAACATCTTTACTAAGGAACTTAAACAACATGTAGGCATCTGACTAACATCTCCAATTGTTTTTTTCCCCCTTCTGTTTGGTTTGTAACATCTTGCCTGAAGAAGAAACCCATGGAGCTTCGAAAGCTTGCAACACGTATATTGTGCATTTCAGTTGGCCAATAAAGGTGTCACTGATGGATTTCTGTTTATATTGTAGTTTGTAGTCAGTCTTGCTTTATTTCTTATATTTGTGTCATCTGCTTGGATACTTGGGCATGTTGATCCTGCATTATTGCAGTGAATCAAATACCTTCATGAATCTTAATAGACGTATGTTCACACAATAAAATACTGTGAATCTCCTCACCTCTTGTCCATACAAGTTTTTCAGGTCAAGAACTGCTTGGCTGTTTTGCATCTTAGCATTAACATTAAATAGAGGTCCTCTTTACAAAAGATGAAATTGCTACCAAGCTATTATTAATTTTCCAGTATTTCCGTGTGGTATTATTGATTGTGCTAGCTCAGAACAGTTTCCATCTCCCCTCCTTCTACAACTGAGTCCCTAGTGCCATGTTATGCTATTAGTGAGTTTTAAAAACAAAAATACCTCCCTCTTTGCTTCTGTACTTTTTAAAAAATAATTTGGTCTACAAATATAAGGGAGTGATAGCAGCAATTTCCATGCTTTCAGAAATGCCAGCTGCTGATTCTGTAGGTTCCACAGTGAACCTATGTGTGGGTCAAGGATGAGCAAAATTCTTGATTCCAGATGTTGTTGCATTGCAACTCCCAGCAGCTCAAGCCAGTGTAGCAATGGTGAGAAATGCTAGGAGATGAAGTCTAGCAACATATGAAGTGCTGAAATTTGTCAGGCCAGTTTGCTTCAAGAAGTCATTCAAGGCACAAGAAGAATTTAGGTATTTTAAAATTCTTATGAGTTTATTAATTAAAATACCTGTATTCTGTACTTTCTGCTTTATGATACCCTTCACCTACCATTTCAAAAGCACAATAACATGCAGAAAACAAAAGCAAGTCCAAAGGCCCAGTGATTAAACACTGGGCCTTTGGTCTGCATAGTTGACGAATATTTGTTAGGTCAATTCCTGCAGAGTGTTAGAAGTGGTATTGGACACATATTGAGCAAATGCTGATTAAACAGCCACATAATTATGTCTCAGGCTCTCCTCCTACACCTTCCAGTAATCCTCCATGTTGGAAGCAGATACATCAGTGATAATCTGTTTCAGCTCCCCTTGCAGGGCTAGTCCCCTTTGGATAGACAGGGTTCTGTCATTTATTTCCCATTTCCATCTTCTTTCCTTTTCTTTTTCCAGTCCTTCCAAGTTATGCTTAACAAATTATGTCATGTAGTAGTTGGCAGCACCTATATATACAAATTTCCTTTTCAAGATATGCTATCACTGTGTATTTATTTGCTATCAGCTTTAATAGATTTGTAGAGCGGAAGTTTTAAGCAGTGGTGGCCCTCAGATGCTTTTGGCTTGTGCCACAACTCCTGACCATTGGCTATTTGGGGTATTGCTCCATTGAGTCCCTATACTAGGAGAAAGTAGGATATAAATTAAAAAAATAAGTAAAAATAAAATAACATTGCTTAAATGGTTTTCAGGGTAAAAAATGTCCAGAAGGATGTAGTTGTCCACACTTTCTTTAGCTGTTTTTAAAAAATACTGCCTTTCTTTAAAAAATCAGGTTGAAGAACTCTCATTTTGTGGAAGAACACTTTGGGCTGGCTTACAGATACTGGGCCTCTGGAGAGTTGCCAGTGTTTTAGCTATATTAAGGCCCATTGATTTCAACACGAGAGAGCTGAAATTAGTACAATTTGGACTAGGACCTCTCTGTCTAGAATTTGTTTGGTCTATTTGTGCTGCCAAACAGTAAAGGTAATTCCTCAAATCAAGTTAGATAGTGGTCCAAATCTAGAAGTAGTTCGTTGTGCTTATATTCCATGGAACTCAGTAGAGCAAATTTAGCAAACTGGATGGGGCAAATTTTATTTTTGTTCTAGTCATTACCATATATTTGTGTGAACTGCTAGGCGCATATGCAGGTCCCCTTTGGATAGATAAGGATAATTGTAAACAATACTGGCTTAGCAAGAAAAAGCTCCCAATTTCAGTCTCCATATTCTTGCTATAGGGCCTGGAAAAGACTCATGAATCCTCACTGAAATCTGGAGAGCTGCTACTGTTGTCAATCAATTTAGATCTGCCTTTCCCAGCCTGGTGCCTTCCTAATGTCTTGAACTACCATCTCCACCAGTGTCACTCAGAATAGCCAGTGTTTATGAGAGATGGGAATTATAATTTGTAACACATGAAGGCTACCAGTTTGGGGAAAACTGGTAGACAAGTAAATGGACTAACAGCCTCAGTATAAAGCAGCTTCCTATGGCTGAAGCCACTGACTTTGCTACTGAAGTCACCATGAAACCACATGGTGTTCCAATGTAAAGAGAGCCCAAAATTACTACGGCCAAACTTTGCTTCCAGCTCTAATAAGATGATCATAGAATCATAGAGTTGGAAGAGATCACAAGAGCCATCCAATCCAACCCCCTGCAGGAACTCACAATGAAAGCATCCCTGACAGATGATCTTTGCCAGACTATGACTATCAACAACAAAGAATCAATTCATAGTACTTTGGTAGCATCCCTTCTATTAAGGAAAAAACCCCACATTATTTTAAAAAGTTTGTTGACTTGCTCCCCTTAACAGCCTGTGATGAAAAGAGTGGCCTGCTGGGAGTCAGATGAGGGTAGATATTAGTGCAAGGAGCCAGCCTTTCTCATAGGGTAAAAGAGAGGTGTTTATGGAAACATGGATTAATCCACAACTATTCATACACCTAGTGGATTATCTGGATTCCAAAGCATTTGAAGTTCACCTGCTGCTAGTTAGAATACAATTTTCTAATAACAAGACCTCCTTGGGAGTCAGTATTGTTCTTGAATAAGTCTCCTATTTACCTCAAAGCTGCTTTCCTGTTGCTATGCGCTTCTTGCACACATCTCCAAAAGTCACCTGTGTAATCCCAGTGGCCATTTTCTTTTGATTTATTTCCTGCATTGATACTTTGCTTGATTCATTTCCACATGCATGATAGGTTCCAACAGGAGACATAGATTGAGGTTCTCAACTGAGACAGGAGGAATACATTTCTAATAATATCTAATTATTAGACATAGGTACTGAAATGTAACCTGACAGTTGTTTTGCTTATCAGTCTGTCCACATATATACCCTAAAGGTGGTTTATATGCAGACCATAATTTATATGCAGATTACTATTTATGGACAGTTTTCATTCTGAAATATATAGAAAGCATTTTCATTCATTCAGGCTGGAATTGTATACTTAGCTAGGAGTAGTCCTGTTGATCTTAATGAGACCTGTTTTGGATGAGATTGCACTATAGGAATGCACAGCCAGAAACTTTCCAGAATTGAAGTAATTATTATTTTTGTCCCCCAAATAACTAATTTTAGTATATGCAAAGATTCTTTGAATTTAAACTGATCTCAAGACACAAAAAGTACAGATCTTTGGCCTACTTATTTGGGAATAAGCCCCATTGAAATTAATGGGACTTACTTCTGAATGGACATCCATAGGAGAGCACTGTTGAACAAACAGGATTCAATGAGCTCATTACTGAAATGTTTAAAACACAATCATCTGCAGGCAAAATTAACACAAAAAAGCCATTTCCATCGTATTCAGTAGAGTTTACTCTTTGGAGTGTTTAGGATTGCATTCAAAATGTGGCTCTAATGCACCCAAGGAAAGCAAATAGATTATATTAGGTTAAATCTAATTGCTAATCCCAACTAACTATTAAATCAATATACATGTTTGGTTAAAAAATCCTCATCTTCCAATGGGTCTAATTTAATTGAGACTAACAATTGGATTTAGCCCTTTGTCTCCAACAAGATCAGAGACAGATATCTCTGTTTGTAACAATACATTGATACTATTATATGAAGCACAGCAGTTGTATTGCTGGGACTTTGGACAGAGCATGCTGTACACTTTAATAAATGAATGTTTGGGCACAGCTCCAGCTCAGGAAAAGGGATCTTTAGAGTATGCATTGCCTCTGAGATTCTGAAATGTATCAGTTTTACACCGTGCTAATCACCAATTCAAACAAGGGGTATAGTTTAACTTGGAAGGTCACTGTAGGCAACTGAGCATTGATTGTTTCTCAGAGGTAATACTGCTTTTCCTCTGTTTGCCTACCTAGTCTCTGTGATTCCATTAGAGCAAACATTCCATTTGATTACAGTACTTTAATAAATTTTCAGCCCACTAGCCATGTCTCTCTAGACATATGACCTAGAACATAAACCAATTTCTAGTGTCACTTGAATTGACTCAGTCCTCATCTTAGCATCCCTGTATTTGTTGCCTGTGGCTATTATTTAAAATTATCTTGGCTTGATTTGTTAGCAATAAGAATATAGGGACTATGTTCTTTAGACAGGTAGTTTTGACAAGGTAGAGACTGTAAAATTCTATCATGTTGCATATAAAGTTTTTAAAAAGATAAAAATTTAAAATAAAACATCAATTTCTTCTTAGTATCATTACTATCAGATTATTTGTTTACTTACCAAGCACCATAAATGTACATGGCACCATAACCATCCCCTAATAAAAACAGACATTCCTGCCAAAACTTAATAAGAAAGGGATGGGATGTTACCCTAAAAAGAGGGGGGGGGGGGGTGGGGGTCCCCACCAGCAGTGTTTGTTGAAATGAAAATTAAAATAGCTCAAAAGGAGGCCTGTGAGAAGGAGGGTAAGTATTTTACTTCTGTCTACCAACACTAACTACAGAGAGCAGTCCAGTTTCATCAAATAGAAGGGTTTTATTTAAAAATGTGCAAGGGTGCACACAAGGCTATCAGAAAGAAATGTGTGGATGTTTGGATAGAGAAGAATCATGAGTTAAAGAGGACAATAATTACCAGTCCTGAAGAGAGGTTCACAGAAAACAGAGGGTGGCTCAGACAGTGTCTGAAGTTTAAATAGTGAGCGTGGAATGGAGTCCTGGTCTCTGAACGAAGTGGGTAGGGCTGGGGAGGATATTTAAATCCCATTTCATACCTTCGAGAGGTGTTTGGTTCAATATTAAGTGTGGCAAAGGTCTTGATGACTTCCCAGGAAATTGACAAACAGGATCCAGAATGGCTGATGGCTTTAGCTCTGGAGTGACAATAAACTGATTAGATATGAACTATTCATTGATGATCAGACAGGAATGTGGAATCATTGGAAGATGAGGTAAAGGGTCTCTGGTTGCTTTGTGATTGTCTTTGATGCTTTGTGATGGGATTCCCTTTGTCTCCATTGCAAGGGGAAATGAAAAAGAGTTGGGGAGGCAGCTAGGTCCTCAGTAAACCCACTTCCTTCTATCTATGTCTCAATCATGCCCTCAAGTCAGTGTGACTCTTTATATATGTAACTTTCACAGGTCATTGTGACCTCTCAAAATATGCCCAATGCTAGATATTAGTTATGAAACCCCATATCCACTGAGAGGGGTGTAGAGTATGCTAACATGGGGGAAGGAAAGGACTAATACAATAGGGGGAAAAATGGAATAATTTAATTAAAGTTCAATAGAACACTAGGTATTTTAAAAAATTAGCTGGAAGCAGAGTAGAAGTGATGAACTCATCCAACCATCTAGATTTGAATCCCTGTGTATTCAATTATGCTAGTGCTAAGTTAGGGTCTCTTGTTTCTGTCCTAAAGACTCCTTGTCTTCAACAGCTGCCTGACAGACAAGAACAGAGCAGCCCTCTTTTTGATGGAAACCTACTGAATTTAGCCTGTGCAGGGGGTGAGAGTTTTGCTCAGTTAGTTTTTGGTAAGACTTTATGAACATTAAAAAAGGTTTGTGGAAGGGGGGCAGAATATAGAAAAAAGAAAAACAAGCATATCCCTTTGACTCTAATCAAGATTGGAGCAAGCAGTCCTGTCTCCAACTTGAACCCAGTGGGACTATGTGTTGTGAATATGTGTTTAAGACTGAGGGCAGGAACAAAATACTGCCCTTAACACCACGACTTGACAAAATGTCATATGGATCTATTAAAAAGTGGAATGACTTTCTAGCTTCAAAGAAACCATTTTAAATATAAGTATATATGTGCAAAATGGGAAAAAAAACACATACTTTGCATGAACTCTGCATGAACAGGACTGTACATTTATCAAACTGCCTCCCACTTCCATACTTAAATCACATTGGATCACCTATAGCATGATCCTATGAATTCAAACTCAAGAGATGGGCAACTGAATTGAAAGGGCCTCAATTCAAGGACATATACACTGAATTGCAGCTTTAATTATATGCTTTGATTATTTCATTGCCTATTATCAAATCCTTCTCCTTCTTCCAGTTAGATTGTATTGAATTAATGTAATCTTTGAAGATTGTCCAAACCTACTATCCAGACATTTTTTGAATTATAAATCTCATTAATGTTGGCCATCACAGCCAATGGTGAGGAATTCTGAGTATTGCACTTCAAAACCATTTGGAGGGCTGCATAGTTCCCATCCCTTCCTTTAACGTATGGTGAATTTGGGCTGAGGGAATACAGTCTTGCACTTTGCTTATTTACTTCATTCTTAAGATCATAAACTGCTTAGTCAATGGATCTGTCCTCGCCACTTCTCTTGTGCTTAATGCCACTACAAATAACTACATGGAGATGGCTATTTTACTGGATATCACTTGAGTCTAGTTCTCCAATTTAACTGGATGTTTCTTTAGACCTTGTATAAATAATGTTGTTAAACTGTATGGATATACTGTAATTTGTTTTACCTGTGCTAGAAAGTTTCTCAACAGTTGCAACTCTACTTAAAGCTGTATACAATCCTGCCTTGATCTTAGTGTACATTTTCACAAAGCAGCCACCTTTGTTTTAGACTGCACTTTCTTGCAATCCCCTAACCAGCATGGTTACTGTCCATGAAAGCCAAAGGATGCTGGGAGCTATAAACTAGTTTTTTTTTTAAAGTTCTGGAATGCATTCATATCCAAAGTGTATAAATATGCAATGGAAATTCAATCAGTTGAGACTTTGTTGTTGTTATCTGCCCTCAAGTTGATTTTGACTCATGGCACCTGTCCTCAGCCTGTGGATTAGACATCTCCAAGACCCTCTGTCCTCAACTTCTATGTTCAGGGCCTGCAGACTCAGGCTCATGTCCTCCATGATTGAGTCTAACCATCTGGCATGCAGTTTTAGACTGCACATTTTTACAATCCCCTAACCAGCATGGTTACTGTCCATGCTGAATGGTTATAGGAGCCCTGGTGATGCAGTGGTTAAATGCCTGCACTGCAGCCACTCACTCAAAACCATAAGGTTGCGAGTTCAATACCAGCGAAAGGGCTCAAGCTTGACTCAGGCTTGCATGCTTCCGAGGTTGCTAAAATGAGTACCCAGCTTGTTGGGGGCAATTAGCTTACATTTTGTAAATCGCTTAGACACTGTTAGTTCACTATGAAGTGGTATATAAGTGAAGCTGATTTGAATGCATGCTAACTGCCCACAGAGACAGAAATATGGAGTAGTGCAGTTTGTTTATCCAGGATACAGTATATTATTGATCATTAATTGTTGTAGTTGCTGTTATGCGCCTTCAAATAATTTCCAACTGATGGTGACCCTAAAGTGACTCTGTAATGGGGTTTTCTTGGCAAAGTTTGTTTAGAGGTGGTTTTCCTATGTCTTCCTCTAAGGCTGATAGAATGTGACTTCCACAAGGTCACCCAGTGGGTTTCCATGGCTCAACAGGGATTCAAATTCTGTCTCCAGAGACATAGTCCAACACAGTCTAAAACCACTGCACCACACTTAGTACCTTGTTGTACTCCTTGCACAACATGCATATCTTGCACAAGTATTTCCTGTTCTTATCCGACGCATGGTGTAGGTTTTGCCTCCTCAGCTGGGAATCTTACAAATCCAATATTGCACACTCTTGCTTCTGCAGACACACTAAATTGTGCACATGGTTCAAAGTGTATGACAAATATGTGCAGGGGGCAGATACTGCATATGCAGGTGTGACCTCCTACTTTTGCAACACAATATACAGAGCTTGGAAGGGTTACTTTTTGGACTTCAGCTCCCAAAATTCCCATTCAGTATGGCTAAAAAGTAACTTTTCCATTCTCTGATAAAATGTAAAGAGTCTTTAAGTATACACAAGTTCAATGTAATATCTGAATGTTTCAATGGCGTGTTACAGACCGCCCCTTTGGGGTGGCCTGTAGGTGCGCCTTTCCCTGGTGTATCAGGGCCTCAGCGGCTAGAACGGCAGCCGCTGAGGCCTCGATCCGCTGCTTTCTGGGCTGCGGGGAAGTGGCAAAAGGCCGCTTCCCTGCAGCCTGGAAAGGGGTGTCCTTCGGGCTTCAAGCCCCAAGGACACCCCGCAGCGGTGGGGAGGAGGAGAAAGGGGCCGCTTGGCCCCTTTCTCCCTTGCGTAGCTGGGCGCAGCCGTCTGAAGGCTGCACCCAGCGACGCAAACCAGGAAGGAGCTCCGTTTCGGAGCTCCTTCCTGCTCTTCGGAAAGGGCGCGCTAAGCACCCTCGCGCAGAGCGATGGCTTCACGTCCGCGCCGCCTCGTTTGGAGATGGCGCATTCGTGACACCATCATGGCGGCGGCCATGTGGAACGGCCACCGCCATTTTGTGCATGCGGAGTGCGTGCTAGGGTTAGGGGCGCGCGGAAGCACTGCCCCTTCCTAACCCTAGTACGCGCTCTGTGTGTACTTTAATGGTGGTCTGTAACCCGCCAATATTTGCTTTTATTTAAGTATTGTATTTTAGAAATCTTTGTCTAAAAATGAATTTAGGAATTCTATGAATCTTCTTAAACGTTTCTTCTGAACACAGGTTACCCCTGTTCAGTTCTAAAGTCTTCACTCTTGTTGGTTTTGTCTCCATAGCATTGGAGTGAGCAACCTTCTCCAAAAGATAAGCTAAAGCAGTATTTTCTAGAGTATTTTCTAGCCAGATATGAGAATGGAGCTAGCTTCTGGAGGAAAACACCAGATCTGAATTGTTGTAGTGGAGGTGGGTGGGGTGGATGACCCTTCCAGAAAAGTTGGCAGCCCTGTCTCCAAAAGTCCTGGTGATACACCAGAAGGAGACATTGCCTCTTCTTTCAGGGGGCTCAGTTGGGGAGCAGGAAGAAGATCAGATGATCATTCTGCATGTTCCAGATCATGGCTGGCATTCCACATAGCACTTACGAATATGTAAGCTAGACATAAGCATCTGTAGCTGATTCTTATTCAAAGTCTCTATTGCCATAGCCATAACTGCCTCTCCCAGACCTATCCACTGTAAGCCATCATTGCACAAATAACAACCTGGAGAGTAATTTTGAATGAGAATGTGGTGTCAGAGAAAGGGTTATCCCTTCTTCTAGTAGCATGGTTCTGATCTAGATCATCCTGCCCCCATCCTTCTGGCTGCTCTTAAAGCTTCAAATTTAAAAAGGCAGGAAGCAGAATCACAGATCTCCAGTGCCCCATTTTATGTGGCTCTAAACTATCCTTTCTTGAGCCTTCTCCCATTTTATTGCCAAGGCTGCATTTTCTTTATTTATCCTTGTTTCCTGAGGGCAAAACAATGCTACAGTCCTTAAGTGGGATTTAAACATGATTATAAATACTCTTTAAACTTTCTCTTGTATTTCCCTCTCTATACTAGATTGAATTTGTTATTTGTTGTTAGGTCTCACTTCCCCCATCTCCTGTACCAGGCTCTACTTGTTTTTTGTGGAACTCTTTTACTTGGCATGAAAACACGAAATCTCTGAAAAACAAAGAAATCAGCTCAGCTGCAAACATGCATTTTTTAAAAAAAAGGATTATGCTGCCGTTAGAGGCTGGTGGTTTTGCTTTCTTTTAAATCTGTTGAGCCAAGAAGGGAGCACTGATGTAAATCTAAAAGAACAAGGAAACAGAAATTGATAGGGTAATAAACACCAAGTAGATCAATACATAAATAGCCACCCTGGCATTTCATGTTATTCAGTTGCTAATCACATCATGTTGTCATAGGAGCCAATCCGATATTTCTGCACCATATCAAACAACAAACCATAACAAACAAACAAACAAACAAAACAAACAAACAAAACAAACAAACAAAAACCAAAAGCCTTTATTACAGTCAATAAAGCATTAAGCAACACATTGAACACACATTAAAACAGCTGCCTCTTTCTTTGCCAGATTGGGGCCATGGCAACTGCACACCACAGCCCTGATCTGGCCTTTCCATGCTGCAAAAAGGAGCCACAAAAAGTGGATCCTTTCTGCGCCAACAAAAGGGCACTGTAGCTGCTGGTGCTGTGGCTCTTTAGCGTTCCTTTGGCACTGCATCATCTGGACGCAGTGCCAGAGGAGCGCTGTGATGCAGCCCAGTGTGTGGTGTGGCATGCACCCCTACTCCACCCCCATGCCAGCCTTTATGACTGGTCTGTACAACCTGATAATATACTATTGCTGAATAAGTTAGTTGATATAGGGAACATGATTATAAAAACAAGTTTAAATGTCTAATTGGCAATTTCTTAAAAGAATAAATAAATTCCAGTGTCTCTCTTTATTAATATCACAAACCACTAACATGCCATAATTCACACACCATATAAAATATTATTCACATATAATAAAAAGCATTAATTAAAAGTTATAAAAATAGCATTAAAATAGGTTTGGAATTTAACCATTATTTAAATGGTTAAATAAATAGATCCATTTATTATACATGTATGTGGGTCAAAATCTTATGGGTTTTAGCAGCAGCAAAGAAAATTTTTGCCACCCCTGGCATTTCATGTTATTCAATTGCTAATCACATCATGTTGCCATAGGAGCCAATCCTATATTTCTGCACCATAGTAGTCTAACTGAATGAAGGGAGTATTATTGTCCTCCTGGAGTTCTCACCAGTTCTTGATAAAAGCTACAGTGAACATGAACAATGCATGCTTGTTATTTAACAGGTCACTTCACCAAAGGAAAGCAACCTTTAAAGCTCTTTGGTTTGTCAGGTCTGTCACATGATCAAACAGTGTTCAGAATAAGAACTTCTGAATGTGTGGTCCAAGGAGAAAAGAGAGCAGTTTTGGTCCAGATGTCTTGGGTTCTAGAAGCAAATGCTGGAGAAACAGTACAGGCTGATCAGTGGTGGAGGAACTCTGGCCTCTAGGACTGCACTGGTGCTGCCTTTCCTAGTACACCCTTAGCAGTCCTGACCTCTATCACCACTTTGCTTTTCATAGGATGGAGACCTCCTCAGTTTATAACAGAGGTTTATATCTAAAAAAAAAAACAGAACAAAAACCTTCCCTGCCCTTCTTTTGCTCAGTATCCTTAGCAACAGAGCTTGGAAATAAGTTGTTGATTAATATGTTAATTCACTAACCACTGGGTCTTTTCTTAATGATTTCTACCTAATTTTCTAGATTCCTAAGTTAATGCTGAAGTTAAAAAATACATTTATGACCTTAACAGGAGAACACACAATGTCTTCATGATGGTTTTACGTAATTAATTTTGCATACAGTTGATGCATCACATGTGAGGGATACTCTGAACCAGTCATGTAGTGGCTTGGAAGATCAACAACCTAAGATATTTTGTTTTGTAAGGATTTATATAACATTATCTGCCACCACCATTACCACCTTGACTCTGCTGTTCCCTGATCTTAGCTGCAGTATCTACAGTAACAAGAGGAAAGATGGATTTTCCCTTCAATGATGCATTGCTATGAGCTATTTTTGTTGTAATCCAAATTATTTGGGTGTGTTTACACAAAAGACTTATTCTTTGTAATGATGAAAACTCCTAGAAATTGTTCTAGTGCAGCACATAACCAGCTGTATTTTTGAATGCTCCATGAGGATGTTTCTATTGAGGCTGCCTTAGTGAGGGGCTAGATTTCAGATTTCACCACTACACCATTGCTCTGAGCAAAATCCCGAGATTTGTAGTCAGACTGCATACCTCACCAAACTAAAAATCACAGGATTCCAGAGGTTGGAACCATGACCGTTAAGGTGGTGTCAAACTGCCTTATATCTGCAGTGTGCCTACATCCCGACTGTGGAAGTTAAACAAAGTTGGGCCTGGCTAGTCCTTGGATGGGGGGCCACCAATCAGATTGGAAAAGAATCATATCTAAATCTCTGGAGAGCCATTGCCAAGTCAAGGATTCCAATACTGACTTAAATGACCAGTGATGTGATTCAGTATAATAGCATTTCCCATGATTCTGTGCGATGTTCCACACTGTTTCAACCCATAGCAATGAGAACTGAGGTGTGATGGTGGGATGTGTGGACCAGTTCTCAATGTGGTGAACCTTGTCTGCTAATAATTGGCTCCTTTTCAGAGACTGGGCAGAAATAAATAAATCTGGCTTGCTGGCTTCAATGTGTAAGTCTGTTGCTAAGTGCCAGCCAAAGAAGATTAACAGATCACAAATTGAATTAGATTGGCAGTCAGTGCCTTTGTGTAATTATAAATTTCATTTGCTGTTTTATTGTTCCCTCTCTCTAATATAAATCTCATACTTTTCCACTGGGATAGCTTTAATTTTTTGGCAACCAGCCTGATTTTGCTATTCATTGCCTGCAGAACTATTACCTAAAATGGCTTTACTTTTTGAAGGAAAGGCCTAGCACATGCTCCCCACCGCTACCATTGCTGTGCTTCACTTGTTTCCTGGCCACAGTTGGAATAAGTTAAAATTGATGAGAATTCTAATGCCTTTCAGAGTACATTTTTGTGCTTTTTGTGACTGGCCACATTATTTCTATTACTGAACATTGCACAATATGGATTTTGGAATCCCCCCTTTGGAGCCACACAGCTATCTTTGCTTTTGATTTATTATGGTATAAGATTTAATGGCCCAGAGTCCACTTTTGCCAGATGTTTGAAATGTTATACAGGTAAAGTCACTGTAACCAATGAATAAACCAAAGGCTTTAGAAGGAGACTTCCATGTGTGAAGGCATTGAATTAAACCATTTGCACATGTGACTGAGGGCTGTTTCACATGACACAATGATAACACTGTGATTCCACTTTAATTACCATGGCTTTATGCTATAGGATCCTGTCAGTTATGGTTTAGTGAGACATTAGAGCACTCTGGCTGACAATTTAAATACTGTAAACACTCAACTATCAGGTGAGGGCAGGTTCTGGGGCCAAAATTATGAATTTTGATATGACCTGTGGATAAGTTGAGTGTTAAGCCTAGGGGCATATAACAAAGAGTCTAGATGATGAAGCAAAGGAAAACAATGCCAAAGAACTTACAAAATTCCAGTAAGCATACCTATTGGTGAAGGCTGGATGAATGAGAGTAGAAGTGGGTCATTGCTTCCAGGACAGATTAGATTCTTGCCTTTTACCAGGGAATGGTTCCTTTTTAAAATAAGAATTAAAACACAGTACTTACATTGACCTGTGGATAAGTCAACTAAGGGTTTTGGGGGTTAATTTTTTGACTAAAATTTCTAACATATTGGAATAAAACTTTTAAAAACATTTCCTAAGGGCTAGTCTGTTCTTTACACTAAGTTTTAATTAATTGTTCCAATTTCCCCAGTTTTTCAATCAACTGGCTGCTTGATGTAGAAAATCCAGAGATAAAGCATTCTGGACAGATCACTATCCAACCTCTTCTTAAAATCTTTCATTGAAGGAGAACCCACCAAACTTTAAAGTAATTGGGTCCATTCTCAAACTGCTTTGTTTGGTTTCTTGTAATGTTCAGTTGAGAACAATACTCTGTAATTTAAGCCTATTAGCTCCAGAGGCATGTCTAAATGGGCCAAATGATTCAGTTTTTTCCACCTTTGCATCATCTTGTCCAGACAACACAGGGTCAATTTGATTTGACTGGAGACTGTCCACACTTGGGAAAAGCAGTCCTGCAGTGGATGTGAACCATCTCTCCCTTAAACCACATTTTAAAAACTTTTGCTCCAGATCTCTCCAGAAGCATTCCAGAATGATCCAGGGCTGCACTGCATCCTGTTGTGCCACCTGCCATTGTGAGTTACTCCTCTGAGATCACAAAGAGGAGCCCAGCCATTTGACTGATGCTGGCTGACTTATTTCTCATCTCAAAAATACTGATTTGTGCCCATGGTGGCAGCAGTGAGTGGCACAATGGGACACTGTGTAGACAACTGCCTAGTGCCACTCTAGAATGAATAGGTAATGGGATAAGTCAGGGAAGGTTTGAGGCTGGAATATTTTGGGGCAGCCCAGTTCAGGGCAGTGTAGACCTGCCCCTAGTCTGGGTGAAGCAGAGGTTTCTTGTCTTGTGTGAGTCCTCTGAGTATTTTTAGAGTGTTATTAAAGGCACTCTGTCATTCTCCAGATAAACATAAACTGAAATCCTACATCGTACTTGCATAGTGTAAATTTACTCTCATGCAGTTAAGCAGTACTTACATTACACCACCCTTTTAGCTGAATAACAACATTGTGTAACACAATTTGTATCTGTAAATATGTTTGTTGTTTCTGCAATCTCAGTAACTCAAGGGGCACATTATAGTCACTGATGACTAGTTATGCAACATCCAAGAATGCACATCTGCATGTGGAATAGTTACACTTGTGGAACTCTGCTTAAACAATTGTAATCTGAATATGGAGGTTACACCATGTCCAAAAAGTACAATTACACAAGTCAGGGAGATTATATGTCTGTAAAACACCAACAGGATGCCAGTCACAGCCATTTCTTTGAACATTTCTTCACAAAACTTTTGTTCTAATGGTTGCTGACCATTTTGGTAGCACTTCTTTGAACCTCTTTCAATTTGTCAACATATTTCCTAAAGTGTTTCCTAATATTCATTTCCATATTTCCTAAATATTTTACCTTGCAGATTAAATCCAATTTAAGGCTGATATTTCAAAATGGATTCTCCAACATCAGGAAATATATATGGTTTCCCCTTAAAGTGCACATGGCTTTAAATTGCCCCATTCGCACCACACAATTATCACATTCTGATTCCACTTTTAACTGCCATAGCTGCAACATAATGGAGTTTTATCAGTTGTAGTTTCATGAGGTACTGGAGTGCTCTGGCTCATAATTCTAAATAAACCTCCTGCAAACCCCAGGATCCTACAGGATGGTGCCATAGTAGTGAAAGTGGAATTGCTATATTTCATGTAAGTGGAATCCTAGTGCTATATAATGGGAAAGAGCATTGGGATTATTTTCTAATTTGGTTTAAATGGTCTTGCTTTAATTAGTCAGATTGTTTAATATACTTCTAGCCTGTTTTTATTGTTTTAAATTGGTCATTTTTTTGGTATACCATTCTTAGATTCTATAAGATGGGATGTAGAGTATCTCTTTTAATATATGAGGATCAAATGTGAATTTATTATCTGTGCAAGCAGAAAGGCCCTCAGCAACTTTCTCCAAACGCAGGTCCACAGCAGCACCCACTGTGCTGCTTCGAATGTAGGGATACCAGTCTATGACACCATATCTAGATAAGGCTGGTGTCTGCCCATCTGGGGAGAGAGGAGGAGGCAGGTGCTAATCTGATGCCCTTTAACCTCACCCACAATTCCAGCCTGGTTTCCATCTCTGGTTAACAGTTAGAAGGCAATGCCTTACTTGCTTGAAGTGTTTACTTTGATTATCTGGTTTTACAATGGGCCAGCAGTTTAGTCTCACTGTCAAAGTTCACTGTAACAAAATCTACTATGTCTGTTTTGTGTCTCCTCCATCTCTATTCACTTTCAAGAACAGTATTTTCTACATTTAGGTCTGTCCTGCAAACTGCTAACTTCTGTTGAGACTGATGAGGCCCACTGGAACTAACTTTGCCAACAGTCAAGCATGCTAGGAGTTGCAACCCAGCACTGTCTGGAGTGTTGTATGACTCCCACTCCTTTGCTACATCACAGACATCCAAGTCGACCTCATATATTGTCAATATTTACTTTCCCAAGTGATAATTCTGCCATCTAGTGGCACAACATAAAAAGGGCAGTGTGTGTAGTTGAGGATATGAGATTAATGGCACCCGTTTACTACTTGATGTTGTCTAATTCATCACAGTTTATGAAAACTGTTCTCCTGTAAACTGTTCTGCTGCTCCTCACAGTAAGGGCTGTTGGACAGTGGAACACACTCCTAAACAGAGGCTGGATGGCCATCTGTTGGGTATGCTTTGATTGAGAGTTCCTGCATGGCAGGGGGTTGGACTGGATGGCCCTTGTGGTCTCTTCCAACTCTATGATTCTATGACACAAGGCATATTTTGGGAAACATACAAGCTAACTGACACTGGCCGGTACAACAGGGTTCATGAATCCTTTGATTGCTAACTACTCTTGGTCATCTCTTTTGGGACCAAAGTACACAAAGATGGAGAAACCAATGATTTGGTTACTTATAAGTTGGAGGAGGAATCATGTAGAACCCCTAGATGCTGCTGGACTGGAAGTCTTAGCAGCCTCTGTCAATATAACCAGTGGTGGTGAATGCTAGGAGCTGAAGTTCAGCAACACCTGAAGACCTGCATATTTCATCCCTAATAGATTGGATTCAGAATTAATCTTGCTTAGTGTAGACTAGCTGAAATCAATGGATCTTAAAGCAGCCATGGGAGAAGAGTCCAACTCTGAAAAAGATGGGCATGTCACCATTCAAGGGTGGAGATGGAAGGTTTAACTTTTTCCTTCTAAACTGATCCTTCAAGGTAACTCCCCCTCCCATCTGCTTATTAGGGATTCTGAATTAGTGGCCGTTGGAAAAATGTGCAGGCACTTGCATTTGTTCCTTCTGGGCAGCATTCTCAGTAAAATACATGTGTGTAAAGTGTGGCTTGCATATGTGCGTGTCTCTTTTTGGATGAGGTATGGGAATCCTAATGGCACCAGAACCTGTTTAGTCTTGGAACCTAAGCAGGGTCAGCAGTGGTTAGTGCCTGAATGGGACACTGTCAACAAGTACCAGGTGCTATAGGCTGTATTTCAGCCACCTCTGGGGATTGCTTGCCTAAGAAAACTCTGTGAAATTGATGGGATTGCCATAAGACAACACATACATCCACACACTCGTATTGGAAACAATCTCTAGCCTTTTCTCTCCAGCAAGGCCTCCCTCCAGCAACTCTAAAGCCCTGGAAGGGGCTGCTGGTGCTGCTTACCAGTGGGGAAAAGAGGAAATTTGATTGATGATGTGGTTCCAGGGAAAATAAAAGGAATATGCCCTCCATGTGTGATTGCACTCTTGTATCTCCCACCTCCTTTATATTGATTTATTGTTAAAAACATTGATAAACCTCAAGAGAGTAAAAGGTCACTTTGATGAAACGTGTAATCCTGAGCAGAGTGCATTCCACAATCTGGGAGCAACACAAAGGGAAGCCCTCCTTCATATCCCCGTTAAGTGGACTTCTGCAGGTAATGGTATGTTCAGGACTTTCCTGAAGAGGTTATGTTATGACAAGCTCTTAGCAGGACAGGGTACAAGTCACATCCCAAGCTGAATAGCCAACTGTCCCACTTTAAGATACTTGAGGGTATACTTTAGGATAGCCAGCCTCCACCTTGAATTGGCAATTAGCAACCACTACAGGTCTTTCAGCATTGGAGAAGTAGTATCTCAATATTGAGCACCAGTTTGACTTCTCCTGTGGTTGCAGAGTTCAGAAAAATATCGTGTGATCCACTTCTTTGTAATTTTGCCCCATTTCTCTAACATATCATGAAACTCTGGTTGTTCCACACACACACACACACACCCGGTCAGGTCTTCCAGGGCATTCTACACAGAATGGTTTACTGTGGTCCCTTCAGGTTTAGTGAGGTTAGGGTTGAAAGACTCCCCATGAATGTGGAAAAACTGCAAATAAAAATACACTATTCTTTTTACATGAGAGATCATCTCTCTAGGAATCTCCAAGTCCTCCAGTGCAACTCTATGGTCAACATCTGCCAGGAGTTGATCATAGAAATCATGCTGGTGGACCTACGAATGCCTAGAGAAATATTTTCTCTAGGAACCTCTAGGTTCTCTAGCACTACTCTATGGTCAACTGCCAGCAGAATTGCGCTGGAGGATGTGGGAGATTCCTAGAGAGAACATAATGAAACCTGCAAATAGTCAAATCCCCAAAGTCAAAGCCACAAATGTGGAGGGCCAAATGTATTTATTTCATTTCATTTTTATGTTGCCTTTCTCGCAGAAAGGGACCAAAGGCTGCTCACAAAGAAAACTATTTTAAAACTTTACAATAAAAATTTAAAAGACAAAATCAACTAGCTAAGACAGCATAAAATTGATATTCATCATACAAAAGTTAAAAACACAGCTAAAATACACACCCTATATAAAAGCCTCCCTGACATAATTGTACATTAAAAGCCTATGTGAATGAAAATGCTTAAAAGTAATAGGGCTGTACAGACTGGGAGTAAGTGCCGGTTTGGGGCTGGCACGGGGTTTGGACAACACATCCCCTGACGCCACTCCCAAGCTGGCATCATGCCACCCACCTGACCAAAAGGAGCACAGAAAAGTGCCATGGTAGTAGCAAGGGTACCCTTTTTCTGGGCCAAAAAGAAGCAGCATTTTGCCACTTCTTTTTGGCCTTGAAAAATGCCAGATTGGGACCGCTGTGTGAGATTGTCATGGTCCTGATCTGGCTTTCAAAAAGGCGTCAGCAAGCCACTCCTTTGGAGCAGTCTGTTTCACCCCAAATTTTCTAATCACCCAATTCTCAGTAATGTGACATGGAATGAAAAAAATGTAGTATGTGTTTGTGTGCAGTGGGGAAATATCACACCAACAGCACAGTCCTTTGCATAATGATAAAGAGAGTTAGTCCCACTGAGTACAGTTCTTGGGTCCTCCATAGGTGAAAGGTGGAATATAAAATCAATGAACAAACAGAAAAATGTAGCTTACTTCTAGATATGGATCTTTGGTGACCTAAATACCCTAAAGACATTCAATCCTGTCTGATTCTGGAAGCTAAAGCCCTGGTTAGTATTTGGATGAGAGACTACTAACTAATGCCAGATGCTGTAGGCTGTATTTCACAGGAAGGAACAGGGAAAATCACCTCTGAGTATTCCTTGCCTAAGGAACCCTTGTGAATTTCATGGAGTGGCCATATGTTGACAGGTGACTTGAAAGCACATAAAAATACAAGGATCTTTGCTCAAAATTAAGCACCACTGAACATCTGAGACATGTCATAAGTCATTATGCCATGGACTTCTCCCCAGGCATTCATGTAATTGCACTTTTAATATAGGACATCCCTCAACATGGACATTTTCTCACTGAAAGGCTTATCATATTCCTGGGAACTAGACCTATGTCTCAGCACTCTGATCAATAATCAACTCAGTATTCCATTTCTTTCTTTCCTGCTAGAACACTTCTTTCTCTTCTCTGAACAGAATACAAAGCTATTTTAAAATGATGAAATTGTGCTAAGGATGCACTCATTGCTTTGGAATAAATGTGAGTGAACTCAATATGGCTGAATTGTGAATTAAGTTTGGTGCAAGTCTCTACACATAGCTTTCAAATTCACTTTGTTAACAATTAACCTTTAGTAAACTGTGCCAGAAAATGTAAAGCAGTTCTGTTTAAATTTGCTAGTTAAAAGTTTTTCAGCTACTTGAAATAATGCAATGACAAAATGTATGTATTTTATTTGAAATTCTATAAAAAATTACAGCACAATGATCCCACCTTTCAATTATGACATCAGTGCACAGCCAAGTCGAGTTACATAAAATAAAAGAGATCACAAAGTTAAAGGCCCATAAATCTGTGTCATCTGTTGGAAGGCACAACAGGAATTATATATACATCCTTAGTGGGCTACCAATATAGTTTTAGTGTCAATATAGCATTACTACCCATATGCATGCAACTTCTTGCAGATGATGTTGCTGATTGGGGGGGAAACTTGAAATGAGCAGTAACCTTTTCTGTAAAATAAAAAATGTTCATTGAATATGTTTTGTCCCCTCCCCCTTAAAAATATTTACCATGATATGCTTTGCTTCTTCTTATCAAATAGGTATATTATGTACACAGTGACAGATAGGGGGAAAAGTGAATAGTGCAACAGTCAGTTGTACTTATTGCTTTCATATACAACAGGTATCATTTTGTTTTTGTTGTTTACCTTCTAGTCATTTCCAGCTTATGGTGGCCGTAAAGTGAACCTATAAGGGGATTTTCTCAGCAGGATTTGTTCAGCAGAGCTTTGTCATTGCCTTCCCCTGAGGCTAAGAGCATGTGACTTACCCTAGGTCACAAGTGGGTTTCATGGCTGAGTGGGGAATTGAACCCTGGTCTTGTTGAGTTGCAGTCCAACACTTAAACTAATATGCCACACCTGACTCCCTGATAGATATGATACAAACAATAAAAAGATCTAAAATCAATGTAAGTCAGTTTCATAGCTGAGTGGTATAAAGGCCTGACTTCAGTTCTCTCTGGTCCAATTTTCTTTCCACTACACCATATTTACTCTACTGTGTACTTATACATATATATTACCAAGCTATTACATTATTTGGTCTGTTAAAAATACAGCCTATCCTGCATTCCTGAGATGGAAACACACTATTTTAATTCATTTCATATGTTAAAGTCAAAATGAAGCCAAAAAGAATGGGACAATGGGAATGATGAAAATATCAGGACTCTTGTGCTCATATGATCAAATCTCCTTTTGTTATGGGCTTCTATTTCGTAACTCCAGTTTCACAAATTATATGATGAACCCAACAGCAAAATTCTATGCATATTTACTTAAAACAGACTGGGAATACTCACTGGAATATGCAATGATAACTTGACTGTTGCTGGGGTGGTGGTGGTGGGAATAGACAGAAAAACAACATATAAAGAAATAGAATGTAGCATCCAGAAAAGAGTTCATGGTTGACTATCCATCTGAACAAAAGCTCTCTGTACTGCAACCATGTATTGCACTTTAGCCTTCCTAATGCTTACCTTGCTGTCCCAGAAACCCACAGAAAGAATGCAATGGCCTCTTTTGATACATTTTCAAACAATACTTGCATGTAAATAAATCAAGCTCATATTTGAAATCAGATGTTAGCTATATGAAACAATATTTGGGAAGATTCTCTTCTTCAAGCCATCTCTTTTACATTAATCTTTGCTTTTAAGTATATCAAAATCCTGAGGAGGAACTCTTAAGAACAAAGTGAGATACCCACTTTTTTTTCTTTTTAGAGAATATGCGGTTGCTATTATATAGCCCTAGCTACAAAAGTAGTGGCTGTAATCCTGCAGGGGGAGACAACGACATACATTTCCACCAAGACAGAAACAAATCCCATTGCCCCTTTCTGAAAATCCATCCGCCTATGGACACCACGCCAACACAACCACACAGTGGCCAGTGGAGAGCAGGGGGTGGCAGCTGAGAAGTGTCTGAGTCAAAACCAGAAACACAACGACATTATCCATCAGAACCTCTGGAAGACCCAAGGAGATCCTGGAGGAAACTTCATAATTGAGCATCTGGCAATAGGGCTGTAACCACATTCCTCTTAGCTGCTTTCTATTGGCTGCTGCATAGCTGTGTTGTAAGGGAGAACAGTAAGAGACAGGTCGGTTTTCACAGACTGGAGATTGCTGCATGAGGGAGGCTGTGAATTCCTCCCTCTACAGCCATAAAAAAGACATACATCAGTTTACATTGGCATATGTCACTCACAAGATGCAAGTCATTAGAATAGATTGTTTGCCGATCAAATGCCATAATCCTGAATACACCTACTAGGAACTATGACTGTGTCTAGCAAAGTATAAGCAGAGAGATGTCCAAGCTGTTATTTTTGATTAGCCGCATTCTTTCCAGCTCCACAGTTATCAGTAGCCTCTTGCAGTATGTTTTTTACACTATAATCTTATGGGTTTTTAATACCACTGTTTTTAATTATGCTTGCTCCCTAGCAAAGATGTTTAGGGTTGTATACTTAATTCTGATATTTTCTTTGATTGCTACCGTGTTTTATGTAACATCAAACACTGAGGAAAGTTAAGTATCTTATTCAGCTTTACAAAAGTCACCTATTAACCCCAACAATGTTAAATGTAAATAAAAACAATGGATAAATATACACTATGAGCGTGTATACTGCACAGAGCTGTATTTTTTAAATGTTGATGACTTACTCAAGGTAGAACCAGAGGACAGTACTTCCTGAGCATTGGTTTGATTAAGAAAAGGTTCTGAGATGAAAACATGTTCCTGCCTCTCAGTGTCAGAATAGGTGGTTGGTTCTGTTGTGCTCTGCCTACCACTACTGGGTGTCATCAGAGTCTCAGTTACTACCACATTTTGTCCTTCTGATAAATTGCTTAAGGGAGCCTTCAGGTCAGAACTGGGCACAAGGACCCTCTCCCTTTCTCTCACCACAACATATTTTGAATCTGGGAGGTCTGGAAAAGCTCCAGGAGGCATATCCAATACATTCTGTAAACTAGAAGCTGGAGCAAGTACTCTCTCTGTTACAACCACATTCTCCGTAAACTGAGGGTCAAGGATTACTGTAGGGGGTCTTGCCCCATAAGATGTTTCTGTTACTACAACATTGCTGCTACTAATTATAGGGTCAGGTATGGGCCTAGCTTGCTTCAGGTTAGATGTAAATTTTGTCTCAGTGACTGTTTCCTCCGTCACGGTTCCTGAACCAAAGCGCTCTGTAGGTTTAGATAACTGGTAGCTTGGCCCTGAAGCATAGGTTTGTTCTGAACTTACAACATTCTGCTGGTGCAAGTATTGTGAATCTGACTCATTCACTGTAAGACTAGGACTTGCATTTTTTGGCACTTGGGAGCTGAGCTGCCCAACTCCCATGCCTACATGTTTGCCCATACAGATCTCAGCAAGAGTCTTAAATTTATCTCCCAGGTCATCCAGGAAGTGCTCATCGAAGTCATCCTCAATAAAGCTGCAGCAGCCAACTGAGCCACGGGCAGAATCTTTCTCTTCATCCTGAGAATAAACTAGTAGGCAGTCTTTTGCAAGTTGTGTTTCATCTTCGTCAGCAAAAGCATCAGCTTTCTAAAATGTGGAAGAACAAGAACTTTGGGTGTTCAGAAGCTGTAATTTCTTTGAATATAAACACTAATTTAACAAATCCTTTCAAACTACAATGCAGTTCATGTTAACATTTTAGGTTTTAATCCAGAATGATACATGAGTATCCCCTTGTCTTGTAGGCTGTATACCAGGAAGAGGGAATCATGCAGCCCTCCAGCTGTTTTTGTACTGCAACTCCCAACTTCAAGCAGCATAGCTATGAAGAATGCTAGAAGTTGAAGTCTAACCACATTTGAAGGACTGCTGTTTACAGCAGTTTAATTTCCTGTAAACCATGAACTACAAAGTTAAACTTTGGCAGCAGGATACTAGGGAACCGAAAACATTTTATTTAATGCCTTTTCAATATCTATCTATCTATCTATCTATCTATCTATCTATCTATCTTTTGCCAAAAAACTATTTTTACACATCAGCAACTTCTGATAATGTGTTTTATTGCCTTTTATAATTCCTTAAAAACCATTTTCTTTTCAGACATATAGACTGTCTAACTTAGAACTGGTATATGCTGAAATTTAAACTATTATTTATATATGGCTACAATAAATGGTAGCTGAATATATCAATTTGTATGTATGGTTCTGAAAGCTGGATAGTGAAGAAAGCTCACAGGAAGAAAATCAACTCATTTGAAAAGTGGCACTGGAGGACAGTTCTGAGGATACCATGGGCTGCCAAAAAGAGAAATGAACTGAACCAAGAACAAATCAAGTCTGAACTGTCACTACTGTGAAAAAGATGGTGAACCCCCCAAACCTAATAAAAAACAAATCATTATAAAAAGAAGAGTGAAGAAGTATAAATGCCTCAGAATGAAAAGTGAAAATAAAAACGTGGACTAAGAAAGCGTGTTTCTCAAAGGCAAAATCTTACCTCACTGAAGTAACTCCTCAAGAAATCTTCATTCACAGTGCCTCCACTTTCCATGGCTATAGTTCTTCCAGCACCTAGTGTCATAGTTCCTCCTGCTGCCAAGCTTCCTGTAGCTGTCATGCCACCTCCGGCTGCTGTGGCTGAGGTTCCTCCTAATCTCATGCCTCTATAATCTGCCCCAGAAAGGAGAGCCGTTTGCTCTTCCCTGCTGATGTACTGGTCTCTGAACACAGAAGAAGAACCACCACCACCTCCTCCACCTCCTCCTGCAGCTGCTCCTGCACCGGTCGCTCCTGCTCCTACACCTGTTGCTACTAGTCCCATATTAGAGGCTGAATTGTCCAATGCTGGGGGAGCCCCGAGACTGAGAATTGCCTAACATCAAAGACAACAATTAAAAGTGTAAAAGCTGGAATCATCAACACATACACACATGACACACCAGACTGACTAGCCAGGAAGCAAAACTCATTTGGCACCACAATACTGAAACATATTGCCAAAAGTTTCAGCTATTCATTTTCCTCCCAAGTGGAACAGCCATAATAGTTTTTACAGTTGCTCTACAGAAATTAATGTGAGATTACCTTCTTCACATCCTGAACCTGCCTGTGGATATGTGGAGTGAAAAATGCAATTCTATTCATTTCTGTTCAGAAGTAAGTCCCATTCATTCCAGTGAGAGTTACTCTCCAAGTGTAATGTGAGTGCATATCAGACTTTAGCCTTTGTCACACTGGTTTAAATGGGTTTATCATCAATTGACTGTGTTTAGATTTGTATGCCTAGTCACTTCATACTCTCACACCAATACCTTCACAACCATATTAGTCTCTCTCTTTTATTCAATCTCTTTCTTTTTCTAACTCTGCAAATAAATTACACTATTAGATTTATACTGATATAAAACAAATGCATCTGTGTGATTTTTACCATGCAATCAGATATCTGTCTCCTCGGAAGTACACCCCATTGAATTTAGTGGGGGATTGCTCCCAGATAAGAGGCTAAAGGATTGGAGCCTAATAATTTATTCTTAACTCTCTCTAGAATAAAAGTTTAGGCTCCACTTCTGTACACTTAGTAGAGAATATGTTCCATTCAATTTACTGGGCAAGATTAGTGGGAATCTGAAGTTGGTAGATGAAGAAACAAAGCAAAACACAAGATACCTTGTCTTCAGGAGCTGCCCCCTCACTGTTCCAGTTTCGTAACATTTCTTCGCTGGTATCAGGTATTGCTACAAAACCTTTTCCAGTGCCTGATCCAAAGCCACATGCCAGCAGTAAGAGAGGCACAACTATAAAGGAACAGTCAAAAGAAATTGTGTTTGCGATTATCCATCTATGTTAGATAATCAGTTCAAAACAATATACTGCTTTTAATAAACACAGCCATTTCATAGAAACACTGGGGTATGACAAACAGGCTGCATATCAGTCCTGCTAGCTCCACACATTTTAACATTCCAATGAAGTGAGAACAACTGAAAATGAAGCTCTAACATCAGTAAATAATTTCCATTCTTTTCAAATGTCTCACTGTTAAGCAGATAATCAGGACTGCACATATTCTCCAACATTATCATACAAATATCTAACCTGTTATTAGGTATAAAACCATGTTTCTTGAAAGCCTCAGCATTAGTTTAGCCAGTACATAAAACATGATTCTAGCCTTTAAGACTGTGAAGAAGGGCTTGAAAATAGATAAATGTGCAACTTGTAAAATTACAGACTCCAGGCCAGAGCCAACAAATGTTACTTCTTCAAACTCTGGACTCCCCTGGGCAACTCATGGGAAAATTTGTCCAAAGAAGTTACTTTTTCAACCTCTGCTCCAGATGAAAGGCAGAACAATATTCCTAGCAATTAGGGAATAGGGTTTTTGATCCTTGGAAGTTTTGTATAGCTCCCTGTTCCTAATGCTGGTTAACAAAAGGAGAATTGTGCCAGATTAAAAATACACACACAAGTAATTTTCACAGATTATACAGTTTGCAGAATTCACTCCTTTTGGGGATGCAATTTTTGATTATCATTATTTTAATGTGCACAGAACATAGTGCCCTAATCCTGTCTTGCTAAACCCAGTTTAGAAGGCTTCTGGCTGCCCACCTAGCTTTTCTGCTAAACTGCTGGATGACATTTCTTAGAATCAGAAAAATGCATTTTGTGGCAAGAGATAAAAAGAAATAAAGAGCATAAGTTCTAAACACATCAAAACCAAGGATAAGCTAAGTGTTCATTACACTTTGTCCCATGTTCCTCCTAGTATCATATAAAAGCCCCAGAAAGTGAGTCACTTTTAAATCCTTTTGACTTGAATAGAATTATGACATGAAATTAAATCCTGCTAAAATCATGAGTATATGAGAGCATGCAACTGCCCAGTTCAGGGCCATCAATGACAACTAATCAGAATTAATGCATATGGCCGCCACTAGTTGAGACAATATGCCTCTGTATATAAGTTGCTGGGGAACATGAAACAGTTTAGTTTCACTCCCATCCTTCTGACAGGATTCCCATAAGCCTAAATTGGCCACTGTGTTAACAGAACACTAGACTAGACATGCCACCAGTCTAATTTACTGTGGATCTAATGTTCATAGGAAGAAGCTTAACTATTGTTTTGTGCGTAGAGACTATTTTTTTTAAAAAAAAACTACACTGCAAGCCACTGAATGAAGGAACAATTCTGCCAGAGGCTCACGGGAAACAAAGCATTAGCTACAATTCTGAGTTTGTAGAAAATACTTTTATGGCAACACAGGCTAGGAATTCTAGGAGCTGCAGTCTAAAAAGTAACACTTCTCAACTCAGTTTTCATGTTTACAGATAAAGAAGTTACTTACGCAGAAGCAACAATAATGCCAAAATGATCAGTGCAATTGCTGAGGGTCCAAGGACAACGGAGGAACCAACAATTGCTTCTTGGCAACCAGCACCATCTACACAATCGCAAACCTGCACCTTTAGGATCTGTGGTTCAGGACAACTCAAGCCTTGGTTATCTTTCACTAAGAGTGGAACTTCGTATGTTCCAGGATTCACATTCTGTGGCACCAACTGTGCTCTAGTTCCTTTGCAAGAAAGAAAACAACAGTGACAACAACTAAGCTATAACAAAGGAATACAAGAGGGTGAAATAAAATCCATCCTTTCAGTTAACAAAAACAACAACCCATTGGAATATTATGAGGAAAAGCACTGATTTCCAGGTTACTTGTTAAATGTTCTAAAGAACAAAGTCATGTTATGTGAAGACACATCTGCTCTTTTGTGATTGATGGAAAACACTATGAAAACTGCATTCTTTGTTTTAGAGTTTAGAGAGTTAAAATTAATGCATATTTGATTTCTCTTATTTAAAAACAAAAATGAACTGGATTTTGTATAACTACAAAAGAAGGGGAGAAGAATGGGGGACGTATATAAGAAATAAATGTGATCTAGACATATATACTTTGGTATTCACCATGGTTTGGTTCCAGGACCACCCCTGAAAACCAAAATCTGTGGATATTCAAATACTATTATATAAAACAGTAGTAAAATGGTGTCACTTATATAAAAAGCAAAAATCAAGGTTTCCTTTTTGGAATTACCATATATACTTATTTATAAGTCGACCTCATGTATAAGTCGAGGGAAAGTTTCAGGGTTAAAATCCTGGATTTTGATATGACCTGTGGATAAGTAGAGGGTAAAACTTAGGGGCCATAAGGAAGGATGGAAAGGGGGAAATACCACTTCCGTCCCTCCATCTCCTTCTCTGGACCTCTAGGAAGCAAATGGATTTAAATGGAGAGTTGTTTCCACAGGAAGCAAAGGCTTGCAAAATGCACCAGGTAAGTGCTTTTCTACGGGGAGTTTTCCCCATAGGATGCAAAGGCTTGCAAAGGGACCAGGGAAGTGCTTTTCAATGGGGAGTTTTCCCCATAGGAAACAAAGGTTTGCAAACGGACCAGGGAAGGAAAGGCTTGCAAATGGACTGGGCAAATGCTTTTCAAAGGGGAGTTTTCCCGATAGGATAGGAAGCAAAGGCATGCAAACGGACAGGAGGGGAGGAATTCAATGGAGACTGGGGTATCAGGCTTACTTGCTATAAGACCTTACTAAGCACCATTGCTGCGTTGACCCTTCTATAAGTCTACCCAAGATTTTAGGGGCAATTTTGGGGTATACATTTCTTGACTTATAGTTGAGTATATACGGTATGTGTGAATATTTTTAAACCATGGTTGGTTGAATCCATGGATACAGAGAGACAACTTTATTAAGATAAGCTAATCAGATTTCCAGAAACACATTTCTAGGTTTTGAACACTATAAAATACATGTTCACGCATAGTTAAAACAGTAGGCATTCTGAGCATTGACTAATAGTTAATGTTTATCATTCCAAGTCTAATAGCAACAGTCACTCGATCTCTGTTAAATGTGTGACACTGCCTCTTACCATCCACCTGGCCAATTATCCATCTGTATGACATCCTTTCAGAGTCATCAATGATAGTGAAAGTAAAAGGGCCACCATTTGGATGAGTGTCTCGATCCTCAGCAGTGACGTTAATGAACTTTGTATCTGTACAGACAGTTGTCTCTCGAGTCACTAGAGTTGGACAGTGGTCATTAAAATCCTGTACTTCAATTACAATGGTACCTGTGGCTGTTTGTGAAGGGATGTCTGCAAAATATGAAAGACAAAACATTGGTATTTTTCAATGAATGACTACAAATCTTTTCAAAGGAATTTATTTATTTCCTTGACATGATAGAAAGTTTTAATATGAACTCAGTATTTGGAGGTGTAATGCTGGAAAGCATGGTTGGAAATAAGACATTCTGTACTTGAGAACACATTTGCTTGGAAATGATCTGGGCTCTTTTGAACAATACATTTATAGTTCTGATTCCAATTTAACTGCCATGGTTCCATCCTATGAAATTTGCTGAGTGACTAGAGCTCTCTGGTTGAGAATTTTAAATATTGCTCTGTAAACTGCAAATCCCAGGATTCCATAGAATGTTGCCACAGCAATTTAAATGGAATCACAGTACTATAACTGTAGAGTGTAAAAGGCTCGTAAACTCATAGAATTTGCTGCTTTAGTGTTACTTCATTTATTTAGGCTCTGTAGACTAAAAGACAGCTGTACAAGATTTTGGCATCAGGAAGTGCAGAACCATGTCAGTGAAGCTGAACAGCAGCTTGCACCATACTAATACACAACAGAACAAAATGGGGATGTGGTACCACATTAGGCATTCAATCAAGATGATGCTAGCAGCAGATTTGCAACCCTGAGTTCTCATTTATGCATTGTTCTGGAGGAGGAATATGATTAGTCTATTCAGAGCAGAGGAAGAGAATCTCACTTTCAATTGCTGCCTAATATGCCACACTTCAAATGAGAGTAGATCCCTGAGTATCTCCCAAGGCCTATGTAAATATCACAGCATTCTGAGGGAGGTGGAGGAAGCCATGTGGAGCAACCACAAACAATGGCTAGTTAGTAAATATAGCCAAAAAAGCATAGCTTGCACTTTCCAGATCAGCTAACATACTGGATAGATGGCCTTTAGTATGCCATGAATGAAATGTTGATGGATTCTTAAAGAAGAAGAGAAAAGGTAATCAACTCACCGTTACTTATGGCCAAAATTGTTGCAGTGTAAGTACCATTGAAAACAAATGGTGATTCATAGTCTGGCACCTTAATCAGTTTTATTTCAGATGTTTTGGAATCTATTATGAACCAGTTTGCAACATCCTTATCTTTGGCATACCTGTAAAAATTTTACACATGTGTTAGAATGTTTACAGAAATCACAATATAGAAGGCATTTTTGGTTCACAGTCACACAAGCTTGGTAGCTCTGGTAGACAGTAAAACATCTTCATCTGCTTTTTCTTTGTTTTTTGCAACATCTTGGAACTTATTGTCCACGTTTAAAAATTATGTGTCTGAAATAGGAGTGCAAGGCAAGATATGCATCTACAGTTGTGGACACCTCCCTGTGAAAATTGAAACCCACCTATATTGAAGCCCCATCATAATGGGACACATGCCCCATTATGTTCCCCCTTTGTTTGCCGCTCACATATAAGTGCAGACGCGAATTCCAAGGCTGTGCAAAAGGGAGGTGTAAATGTATTTCATCCTTCTTGGAGGCTTCCTGCAGATAGCTGGCTGACACTATGGGAACAAAATGTTGGACTCGATCCTCCTCTGGTATGACCTGGTATAGTTCTCACATAGGAAATATCAATTAGTTTACTGATTGTTACAAACTGATATGACAAAGAAAGGAATTTCACCTGACATTTTCTGCTATCCTCCCAGTGTCTTCATCATAAGCTTGAAAACTCCCAATAATCTGGTTGACTGTCATTTTTTCATTTCCTTTAATCACCAATGTTTGAGGCTTAAATACAGGGCCTTCTCTCACATTTTCCACATTTATTTTAATTGGAATTGATTTTGCTTGAAAACCTTGATTAATAATTGATTGGTGATATGCTGCTTTGTTAGCAACAACAATATTCAAGTCAGCACTCTTCAGGTCTTCATAATTAATTTCCTACAATGACAACAAGGAAAAATTAACTCAAATGAGAATATGCATACTGCAAATTCTAAACTGAAGAATGAATAAATGTTCCATGCTTAAGACCTTCCTTGATAAAAAGAGTGAATTTGGCTTGAACTATTCCAAACAAACCCACACTGCAAACAGCTGTACTCCACTCAAACAAATTAGTACTCCACTCAGACAAATGCTGGGGAGCATTCTCTGGATAGTGTTGGACTCTTATTCCCATCATGTCCTGCCAATGTGGTCATGACTGAAGGATTATAGGAGTAAAAGTTTATCAAAAACTGAAGGTAGTAAAAGTTTATCAGCAACTGAAGGGCTGATGGTCCTCGTCCTTGTTCTAGCAAAACAACTGCAGCCAAACCAAACTAGTAATTTCAGTTTCATTTTCATTTATCAAAAATGCCTCATGGTTTGGCCTTCAAAAGCCTCATGCAATTTTACTTGACTTCTGACTGTTTTTGACCACAAATAGAAGCCCCAATATGTCTTTAATTTAGTAGAACATTACAAAAATATTTTGGTTTATTGTTATTCACAATGACATAATAAAGACAAATCCATATCATTTAAGTTTTCTTCATGTTTTCTATTCAAACTGTTCAGTCATTAAATAGTAATCCTATGTAATATAAGTAAAGCAAAGCAAACAGCAGGCTGTTCACTGGCGTGGAACTTGTATGTAATTACCACCACCCACATTCACTTCTATAAGTTACCAAGTGTCAAACCCCTGGCATTTCCAGATTTTTCAAAATAGGGGCAGAATACCTGTGTATGCATGCCAGTAGATGGAATCCAGTGACTGTCCTGGGAAAGACCTCTGTTCAGAGCTTGGAAAAATCCAGAATCCACCAGCTAATCTGGCCATGGGATTGCTAGTACAAAAATTATTGTTTCCTAACCTCTGCTCTGCCCGTGGTCCTGGAAAACCGCTGCCAATAAGAATAGTCAACTCTGGCCTAGATAATTTGATTTGCTATAGGATTCTGTTGTATAGTTATTTATGTGCATAAACTAGAGCAGTGATGGTGAACCTTTTTGAGGCCGAGTGCCCAAACTGCAACCCAAAACCCACTTATTAATTGCAAAGTGCCATGTTCCTCTGGCTTTCTAGTAAAAAACTCTGTGCTGGGGCGACAGCGCATGTGCCCAGAGAGAGGGCGTGCCATAGGTTCGCCATCACTGAACTAGAGCACAGAAGGATTGCTCCCCTGAACTACTTCCCACTCACCACCAGAGACAAAGCCAAGAGATGTAATGTAGTAGAATCTAAGTTTTACTGCACCCATTCAAGCAATCTTCATGTGTAAAAGAAGTCATAAGTGTATGGGACAGGTGTTCTATTTGCAGAGGGCATCCCAAAGCCTCTTAGTAAGAAACACTAACCTTAACCAGTGTCAAAATGCCTTCATTGGTTTGCTGATCTGTTTCTATATGGAAATAGCCTCCTTCATTGCCAGACAAAATTGTGAACTGTGCCAGCCAGTTATCGGAGAATTCCTCATCTCTGTCAAAGGCCTTCAATCGCATAATTTCCACATTAGCTGTATTTTCCTTAACACTTCCTTCATACTGCAAACAAACAATCCTTTTAGTATTTCATCCAATTTATCAGGGCAGAAAGGGAGTGTATTTGTGCATAACCACAAAACAATTTACTTTACCGTGTCTTTTTCAAGAACAGGAACATTGTCATTGACATCCAAAATCTTGATCTGTAGAGTAGTCTGTTGACCATGCCCATTTTCCTTTCCATCTTGGTCTTTTGCTTCCACAATTAAAGTGTAGCTACTTTGTGCCTGAAAGACATGTACCTTTGTAAGAAAATTCAGTCAAGTGCCACAGCTCCTGCTCCAACCAAAAACAGCCAGGGGGAAAAAGGTTGCAACTAATCTATTGATTGAAGTCCTTTCTTCTGTCTCAGTCACAGCAGCATGTTAGAACATTTTTTTGCCATTTGCTGCTTAATGGTGATGCAACAAAGCAGAAGTAACATGCTCCAATAGTCAATGCATTGGTCCCATTTAAAATTCTGGAGTAACCTGGGACCAATAACTAGATTTTGATGGATTAACAATTGGATTTAGGTGTTAAAGCAGTAGGTACTTAAACTTTGGTCATTTAGATGTTTTGCAGTTTATCTCCCAGAAGCCCCAACCACCATGGCTAATGGTCTGGGATTCTGAGAGTTAAAGTTTAAAATACCTGGAGGACCAAAAGATGAGAAACACTGCTTCTGTAGCTGGCAGTGAGCTATATTTAGACATCAGATTATTTATGTTTGGTCCAGTCTAGCATTCAGTAGAGTTCCTTCTGGACTGGCAGAAGGAGGCAGGGAGGTTATTTTTGCAATTCTTCCCTCCTCTTATAGTGCCCCCCCATGTATCCTGAAAAGTTATTTTGGAGATTTGAAGCAACATGACAGGAGATAGCAGGGACTGTCAGAGGAATTAAAAATCAGAAAAAATTGCCTTCCTATTCCTTTACTCCACCATTGGATTGTGGTTTAAGAACTTCCAGGAACCTTTCCAAGGAATGAAAAATTTGGATCCAACCCAGTGTTTGACAAAGGCAATTGAAAAATCCATAAAAGCTCACCCATAAATGCAATTCCAGATAATTTAAGATAGATAGTTATTAAAAGATAACAAGAAAAGGGTAACCATAAACAAAAATACCTCTCTGTCAAGTTGGAAGACAGCAGTCCGAACTTCGCCTGTTGCTTTGTTAATTATAAATGCTGGAGGCTGATCAGGTTGCTGTGAAACAATCCTGTAAGCAATTTGGGAATTAAGGGTACCAGGCTCATCTGCATCAGTTGCAGTTATCTTCATCACAACAGTACCTAAAAATTCAAAGAAAGCACTGTCATAGAGTGATGCTGAAGGTTTCCAAACAATCTACCAGAAATAAAACATTTAGTTCGAATACAGGTGCTTGGTCAAACAGTGTGCACTAGACACCTAAATCCTAAAGATACTTATCCTGGTATATACATTTGTCCCTCCCCATCCATGGACTTCCTGTTCGCAGTTTTGAGTTTCCACGAGCAGCAAGCCAGGCAGGAAAAAATGGTGGGAAGGGTTAAAACACAGCACACAGGGAAATGCTTGATGTGTGTGTGTTTGGCCATGAGCCTTCAGCAGAGTGGCAAGGCTGATCTAGTACAGCTGAAGCTCATTGTGTCAAGGACTCTTCAGTGTCCAAGTGCACTAGCCATGGCTGATGAAACATGTGTCTGGATTGCACAGGAGACACATGACATGGCTACACACCTGAACTCACTGGGTTTGGGAGACCACATGGTCTGGAGTCTATATAAGCCCAGGGGTTGCAAGGGTGTGGTGTGGATTTGAAGTAGGAGTTTGGATTGGTATGTTGTGGAATTTGAGAGATCTAGTTTTGTATTATAGCACTGTTAATAAAGGACACTAGGGATTTTTGTTTCTCTGGTGGTTTATCAGAAGAAGCTACAGCATCGGTTTGCTGTGTGTCCCTGGAGGTTCCTGCATTACTGCAGTTCCTGGAAGACATCCAGTTGCTGTCATCCCAATTGGACTCTGGGAGCCACGCTTCGGCTTCTGGAAATTTGCCAGCTCTGCTCCACGGGTCTGATTTAACCCCAGGACTCGTTAGAGTTGCTGACAAGGGTTGTTGGACCCCAGCAGTTGCGCTGACAGCACCACCACCATAGTCAATGGGGCTTGTCTATCTGCATTTTTTCTCATTCACGGGGTGATGATGGTCTGGAACAGACCCCCCCCCCCCCACATGAATGAGGAGGGACGACTGTAATTGTTACTCTCACTATTTACTGATTTTATTTATATCCTATTTATATCCTACCTTTTTTGTAGTATGGTTCCCTAGATGGCTTAGAAAACATTATAACAAATATACAGAAAAATCTATGGGTACAAAAGCTAAAAAATAAAAACCTGTTAAACAAACAAAAGAAAAACCCTATATTAAAACCACTAAACTAAAACAGTCTTAAATGTATCAAAACATAGCAAAATAGGTAGAAACATAACACACCCTATTGGTGGATCATTACATATAGGATTAGACTATGAAGAAATAAACTTTAAAACTGAGATATGAAATATAAATAATTTTTTTTGGTCCAGTTTAAAAACAATGACAACTTAATAAACAGAACAAAACAGAAATAAAGTCACCCACAGTAAAATCTATATGGAACAAACAGAATATTAAAAACAAAGTTAAAAGAAATTGTATGACCTAAACAGAAATTTCTTACTTTTAATAGGGACATTAGACTTAGTTTCAGTCATTATCCATTTCCAAAGTGTTAAGCTCATTCTATATTTAGGGTTCCACAGTCAAAAAGGTCTTCTTCTATGTCCTCCCATTCTGCACTGCCTTGACTGTTGGAACTTAGAGGGCTTTTCCTTCAGACCTCAGTTCTCAAGTAACATATATACTTGTGTATAAGTCAACTTCATGTATAAGTCGAGGGCAGGTATTGGGGGCAAAATCATGGATTTTTATATGACCTGTGGATAAGTTGAGGGTCCAACTCAGGGGCATGTAACAAAGGATCTAAATGGAGGGAGGAACACCACTTCGCTCGCTCCTTCTCCCTCTCTGGACCTCTCCCAAGGGTCACAGTCTGGGCATGCAAAGTGTGGACACAAACCTCCAATTTCCCTCCCTTCCCTACAACCTTCTCCAAGGCTGCTGACTTGCAAAAAAAGGGGGACACAGACCTCCAATTTCTTTTCCTTCTCCACAACTTTCCCCAAAGCTGATGGCTTGTAAAAAGGGGGACACAGACCTCTGATTTCTCTCATCTCTCTCTTCCCCACAGCTTTCCCAAGGCTCACAAAAAAGTATTACTGTACTGTATATATGTCTACCTAGGATTTTGAAGCCCATTTTAGGGCTTAATTTTTTCCACTTAAAGATGAGTATATATGGTAGGTATACATAGGGAGAGGTGTTCCTTCAAGTATCGAGTTCCAAACCATTTAGGACTTTCAATATCAACACTAACACTATGAATTCTAACCAAAAGAGAATTAGATAAACATTTATTTGAAGCCTGTTCAGACATTGCAAACTTGCAGACACGATGCCATCAGAAGCATGACAAGAGCATTATACATGTGGGAAGGCTGGGTGCACTCTTGCACTTCATCATGACTGGGGGCCAGGTCTGAAGAAGTACATAACCAGCTGCAAACAGAAACATAGCATATCCTGTCTACCCCAGCCTTATTCATGCTGTAATTGCAGCAGTGTGTAGGGAAGCCTTCAAGACAGCATTTGGCTTGCAAGCAAGCATTAAAAATCCTCACCTTCTCACTGCAATAGTACAGTTAAAGATTCTTTCACCCCATTCTGCATTATGAGTGTTTAGTCATGAACACACATTAAAATTTTAGTCAAATTCACTTCCCTTTCTCCACCATGATTTTTGGATAGGTGTCATGAAATGAAAGATAATCTGTTTCCCCCCCGTTTCATCTTGTGGCTAATGCTGATTTACTTTGCACTAGATCTTTTAGCATTTCCTCATATCCATTATACCAACCTATCTAAATTCAAATGTCTGTGATTTTCACAAATGTTTTAAAATCAGTGAAAACAGGTACACATGGGCAGAATCTGAAAAATAATTAGGACTACACAAGTTTCAAATGGGGACAGAAGAGACAGATACTTAAGAGAAATACAACAAATTCAACTTAGCTATGCAATATGAAAGTGGCTGCTGAGTCAGAATGAAAATATAAATACATTTCTAGGACTTACCTATTGTGGACAGTTCTTCAACAGAACCTGAAAAAACTTCCTGTGAAAATACTGGGCTGTTGTCATTTACATCCAGAACTTTAATTCGTAGGTCTAATGGTTTTTCCAAGTTTGCACCATTTTGATCCAATGCGTATCCTTTCAGCTGGAATAAAAATGCATAAATAAGTGAAAGTAAGGTAAAAGCAGCCATGACATTTGAAAGTATGCTGCTTGCTTGTTTGCTCATTCATTTATTCATCTTCCCCTCAGAAAATGGAAAAGTCAAGATATGGCAATTGGTATGAATCCGAAGGTGCTTAATGGGAAAAAGTCCATTTGCTTCACTTACATGCAACATTGGTGTTTGTTCCCGATCAACTATTCCAGTTATGTTCAGGTCTCCAGTTTTTCCATTAATCACAAATAACTGATATGGTGGTTCTGTGACTCCTTGGCCAGAAATGGTGTAAGTAATAACTAACCCTGGTTCACCTTCACGATCAGATCGTATCTGCAAAGAACATGAAGAAGAAAACTTCAGTGGCAATTGGTCGGTGCAGATTAAATATTTCTGGAAAACAATGCAAATATTTTTTTTGAAAAAACAAACAAACCACAAGATGAAACTGTGTGTAGCTTTATATTTCTTAGATAGTTAATATGTTATAAAGCAGTATATATTGTGAACACATATCATGCATGAAACATTACATAATTTGAAAGTTGCTAACATATTAAAAGGTCAGTGTAGGTTTACTAGAAAATTAAGTAGAGATCAGAATTTGAAAATTTTATTTTTTGGACTACAGTTCTTAGACTGAGAACTATTGCCAAAAACAAACAAACAAACAAAAAACTTTTTAAAGCTCCCACATGTGTGACAGAACAGCCAGAGGTGCTCAACTAGATCACAATTCTATAGATATATATATATATATATATATAAAAAAAGAACAATTCCCATACAGTATTTTCCGACTTATAAGACAACTGGGCATATAAGACGACCCCCAACTTTTCCAGTTAAAATATAGAGTTTGGGATGTACTCACCGTATAAGACTACCCCTCTTTAATTTAGAGATAATTTAGATATTATGGAAGAGCTCCAGGGCATTGTTTTTTTGGAGCACAGGTCCAAGAACCCCCATAGCCAACATGACTACTGATTTTTCCAACCCCTGAAAAGCTCGATGCTTAAGGGATAGTAAGTGAGAAAGTGTGCAATCCTCAGAAAGAGTAGGTGAGGTGGCAGAATGGGAGAAACAGATGTCATAGATAGGGATAAGTATTAGGGAAGAAAGGCATGAGAGGGCTTAGAAGTAAGTACAGTGAGTTTGTGCAGGGGATGGGACACCTACTGGCACCAATATTGTTTCATTACATAGCTGGCACAATAGAATAGTGACAAAGAAATATCTTCTTCCACAATAAGCCTATTCCATACCAGTCAGGCTTTCATGTTTTTGTAACTTACTCTAGCGATTGGATTCTTTTTGAAATTGTCACGCTCTTCCCAGATGACTGCAGGAGGGACAATCCATTCTCGTTTTTGCCGAAGCAGGCTGTTCTTACTGACTTGCTGGTCATTTCTGCCACCAAGAATCTGTCAAGAAACCAAATTTCATTTGTAGTCCTTTGGGAATCCAGTGAAAATTTTGCCAAGTGCACACATACTGAAATACAGATTAACAGCACAATCCTATGTGTTTTCTCAGAATTAAATCTCACTATGGCTAATGGGTCTTACACTCTAATACAGCCTCTCTAAATCTGGCACCAACCAGATGTGTATGATGACAATTCCTATCATTCCCAGAGATCTTGGAAATAGCCATGCTGGTTTGCAATGATAGAACATGTAGTTCAATACATCGGGAGGGCACAAGGTTTGGAAAGGCAGCCCTAGTAAGTATGCCTGAATTGCTATAGCATATGTGATTCTATGTACATTTCAGAAAGGGTTACATCCCACTGAACCCAGGGAAACATATTTCCAAGTAAACCTATCAATTGTTTATTTACTTGCGCATTCAATAAATCACTACAGATAAAGACATATTTAAATAATGTATTCTAAAAAATACAAGTCCCAGAGATGTTTAGACAGACTGCAGCAGTTAGCAAATGTACAGGAAAAGAATCTCTCAAATTAATACCAATACAGGTGTTTGTATGTTGAAAATACACATGCAGCAGGAATAAGGTGGAGTCTGCCTATCTTCTTTGACACCAGATATGTAGTAGTAGTAGC
>NC_056525.1:192830821-192898626 GCF_019175285.1 Sceloporus undulatus | reverse complement strand
AATAATAATAATAATAATAATAATAATAATAATAATAATAATAATAATAATAATAATAATAATAATGTTGACTTTAACTTGTCTATTTTCTATATACAGATTCTAGAACATTTTGCCACATGGATGGCATACAGGTTTTGGGCACAAATCAACACAAAACAGTACTTAATCTTTCCTGAAATGTCTCATGTGTTCTGTGATACCATCTTCCATACCCATTCACCACCACTGGTTCAATGGCAAATCACCCAAGCATCTTTTATGCCACTTATGTGATACACAAAAGTTAATCAATAGTAGCTGATGGTGCCTGTGTTAATGAGGTGGTGAATCCACCCTGGGTTTTAGTTCAGACTCTACCTAATTTGGGGACAGAATTCAGAAACTTTGATAACTTCTCCAAAGTATGGAAAATCCAAGGCAGTTTCACCTGTGATATGCGAGACACCTGCCACCATTGCAGCCAGCAATATTTACAGAATGGCTTTTCTATTCACTACAATTCCATACAAACTCATACCTCTAGATGAAGTCCATTTCCAAAGATAACACAGCTCTGCAAAAAACAAAAACAAAGGCAAATTAAAGTTATACATGCACATTTAAAAAGCTCAGAACAACAAAACAATATGGCATTGTACATCACTGCAATGGCAAATTGCAATGGCAAGGAAACCCAATAAATATATTTCTTCCCACTTACTAAAAATAAAAATAAACAAAACAGAATTGTTAGTCTTAAAGAATTTTTTTATTTACTTTATTTATTTAAAAAATCAAAGTATGGTTTTAGATTTAAGATCCATGAAACAGAATACTTCACTAACTTTTTGCCATGAACAAATACGTTCTGAGAATTCTGCCTTTGAACTCAGGGCGAAGCTGCAAGATACAAATAAAGTCTGCTGCCAAAATGGCAGCCCTCTGCTGAGTTCATTCTCTCTCTCCTCCTTCTGTAAAGCCCAGAAGCTGATTATGTGGAGCAGGAGCAAAAGAAAGTTCAATGAAATCATATGCAGATATTTAAGTACAGCCGGCCCTCCACATTCGTGGGGGTTAGGGGAACAAGACCCCGTGGATGTGGAAAAACTGTGACTACTCCCCATCCCTTCTCAGGTGGAATAGCTATCTTCCCCAGACAGCTATCCCACTGGGAGAGGAGTGAGAGGAATCAATCCTCCTCCCTCTTTTTTTGATGTGATAGCTGCCTGGGGAAGACAGTCATCCCATTGGGAAAGCCACAGGATTTGGCACACATGCCCTTCCCAGCTTCTCCCTGCCTCCTGGGCTTTGTTCCTGAGGGGGGTAGCCTGAGAGGGAGGAGGAGGAGGAGGAGTGAGCTTGCACATAGCCATGACCTCACAAATAATCAAAACCATGAGTGTCAAAGATACGAATATGGAGTCGACTGTATACTGTTCTACAAATTATGCTGCTTCAGTGCAGATAAGAGAAGTATTTGGGGAAACACTTATTACATTTTAAAATACATACTCTAAAACAGGGGAAGGCAGAATGTAGATCTGAATCTACAAATATATTCTTTTAATTCTCTTTTGTACCAAACTCTGGCTGGTGGACTGGGGTATTCTAGGAAAGGAGGCCTGACTATGTTTTTAAAGTATCTTCTCCAATGTGTGGTCTAGATATGTTTACAAACAGCTTCTATAATCTCCAGCTTGGCTGGGAAGGCTGGAGGTTGTAGTCCAACATGACTGGAGGGTATCAAGTTGAGGAAGGTTGTTCTAATCTAAAACTTTATCACTGATTTCTCTAGTCTTTTATGGCAGTCAACAAACCTCACTCATACTTTATCTCAGTAATAAATTCAGCAGCCTTGTAAGGTAGAAACTTATTATTATACACATTATAAACAAAGACCAAGATTACAGTGGTCAGCTAGTGAATCTAGCTGAGTTAAGCCTGAATTTATATTCAGCACAGTTCATTTCTCAGACTACGATCAATCTTATGCACTTCTGTTAGGCTACATATGACTGAAACAGTCACTGGAGGTAGAGGTGCTTGTGTGAATCCAATGCAAATGCCAATCCCACCAAGAAATCCAAAAAACCCAAATACAACACACATATGTAACTCCAACTATGTATGGCAGGCATTTCTGCAATAACTGAGCAAGCTAGGCTGTGCTTAGGCACTATCCAGAAAAAATATGAGCAGTTGAATAGGAGAAATATGCTTTTGGGACCTACAGCTCCCAGAATCTACAATGGATTGCACATGCTGGCTGGAATTCTGGGAACTATCATTCCAGAAGGTAACTTTTGCAGGCTCTGACAAGCTGATAAGAGAGCCAGAATCCACACCTAACATCAATGGGCAGATGCCAAGGCCCCATCATCCCAGTAAGGCCCAGTAGTACTTAAGCCCCCAGCTCTGTCTAAATATTTCTGTCCAAGAATTCCAAGCAGTGCCAAGCTATCAAGCTACCTTTTAATTTCCCACAATGCTCCTTACCTAGTATTGCTATGTGATATTGTAAAAAATTAAATGTACAATCTTAGAGCATTAGCACTGCAGCCACAGAAACCTGCTAGGGCCTATTTTATCCAGCCTTCCCCTCAAATCCTGACTTAGATCCAAAATCATAGCTCATGGAAGAGCATAGTTACTATCCTCAAAAATTAAAATATATAAAGAAGAAACTACAGGAGTCACACTGGACTGCACTGAAGCCTATGAAGTCCAGCATTCTATTCCCACAGGAGCTGTTCAGTTGCCTCTAGGAAACCCCTAAGCTAGACATAAATGCAACTATACCCTTCCTCCTTATGTTCCCCAGAAACTGAGATACAGAGGCTTACTGCATTGGCCCTCATCTCCAAGAATTTATTTAATTGTTTTGGGGGAATTTGTTAGGCATTGTTACATCCTGTGGCAGTCAATTCCACAGTTTAACCAAGAGCTGTGTGAAGAACTTGGTGCAGTCAGCTCTTCTTATACACTGGCCTGTTACAGACTGCCAAAATAAAGCTGCTTCGGGTCTCTTTGGAGGTATGCTATTTAAATGATGCATGGGTCCTAAGAGTCCGGAGGTCGCGCCAAAGCCACACTCCATTCTAAGCACTGAGTGCCGCTTTGTGCAGCTCCGGATTCTTAGGGTGCATGCATCATTTAAACAGCATACCTCCAAAGAGACCTGAAGCAGCTTTATTTTGGCAGTCTGTAACAGGCCACTGATTTTTTATACACGGATTTGAGCATCCATGGTTTGAAAATATTTTTAAAAAGGTATACATTTCAAATATCAAATCTTGATTTTTCATTTTGGAGTTTATTGTACTAGCCCTGAAACAGGCCCAGTGTGTTCTAAACGTGCGCGTGTGGGGGCGCGCACAGAATGGGATGGGGCCAAGAACCCCATTTTATCGCATGCTGGAATGCCGCCTTTGCCGCCGGGTGTTCCAGTTGCGTTCCCGTTCTGTCCTAGAGGGTGCCATTTCTGAGAACTGTTCTCAGAAGCCTTCTTTGAACAAATCTTGTCAACAAAAACCCATGATAGGGTCATCTTAGGTCATAAATGACTTGAAGGCACAATGCAACAAGTAGGCTATATAAAGACTAGATTTTAGAAGATCTAGTATGGGTTTTTTTAAAAACAGCAGTTTGTGTTGTGTTCAACATTAATTATAATAAAGAATTGCGTTAACCACTTTTCATTTATTCAACACTGATTTTGATGTATGTGCATGGGCCTTCTTATCCCATGAATTTCATAGGGTTTTCTTAGGCAAAGAATACTCAGAAATACAGCCAGAGCAACTGGTCTTCATTAGCAGTCTCCCATCCACGTACTAACCAGGACTGATCCTGCTTATCTTCCAAGAACAAATGGGATCTGGTGCCTTTAGAGTATTTAGGCTCTTTATTTTGTTTACATTCCTTTTAATAAGGAAGTTCTCTAATCACAAATATCATATTTATGACATGGCATAAATATGTCATGACAAAGAGATCGTAAATAAAAAAGTAGTGCTTATACCTTCTTCTTTACTGTTTGAGATGTTGGGAAATATATTTTACTTTCAGTGTTTTTAGCATGGAAAGACACAATGGACTCTAAAGGCAGGGCAATACACCATCAAAGAAACTGGCAGTATGCATTCATTGGCCAGCTCCCTGCCCTCCATGATAAGTTCTGTGTATTCACAGTAAATCATTGTTTCTCAAGTCCCAGCAGGTATCTATGATACATTTCTAGCCCAGGGGAGGTTTCTGTTCCAGGGCGGATTTCTTTGTTTTGTGTGCATTTTCTTTGTCTCATGTCAAAGCCTACCCAGCCCTTACATTACAAACAGCCCTGTCATATCATAGTTACGTCTGATTTCTTGCCTGTTCCCAGCACTGTACAGGTCTAGGGAAAGCTTTCACACTTCATCTCAAAGTGGAAGTGCTCCAAGTGCATAGACCTTTGCACATAAGCAGCACTTAGAACTCTGTTGATTACAGACATTTCTTTTGCAACAAACCCTGGCTTGACTTCAGCTGGATTTCAATCTTAAAATCAAGCTCTAAAATGGAGCTCAATATTGCAATCTGCGCTACCACAGTAGATTTACAGTGATACAAAAATGAGCTTTTCACATAAATTGTCATACAGAATCACCCTTTCTTGCAAAATTCCACTGTGTAAAAAAATACTAAAAGCATTATTACTGATAAAAAGATGATTTCTAAGACACACTACAACTTCTCATCTCTAGAATGCCCTTATACACAATATTTGACTTAGAGTGCATCTACATTGCAGCAATAAAGCAGTTTGACACCACTTTAACTGTCATGACTCAACACTATGAACATTTGTCAGAGAGCTCTAGTATGCCACCAAATTACATATCCCAAAATTCCATAACATATAGCCATGGAGGTTAATTTGGTGACAAAGTGCTTTATTTCTACAGTGTAGATACACCCTTAATCTTTTTGTTCCTTTTTACACTCTACTGCTTCTTTAATGGGAGCAAGAAGTCAAATGTATCTTTGCATTTAGTGCCAGTTGAGATCTACTCCTAATGCAAATGCCAGTTTCTGAAAATGAATTTTCCTCTGAACTGTAGGTGAGGGTGTGATGGTTTACTTTTGTCTGCAGTGATCCTGTAGTTATGAGCTTCCTTCAGTTGATATTTGCATTTAAAAACAAATCATGCCTGTTAAATACAAAGCTGCATTTCATACCATGTTCAGTTTGGATGTAAGAAGCACCTTTGTATCCTCCTGCCTTCTTCTTCCCTTTTTTCTTTTACTTTCCGCCTTAATGTATCTTATAACTGTGGAGTATCTTTTATTACTATTTTTGTGCAAAATGAAGCCATTTTAGCTACTTTAAAAACAACAATTTATAGAACACCGCAGATTATTAGTTGAACATGCAACACAGGAATAATGCAAATAAGATAGTGCTGGCTACAGCTACCTGTTGAGTGTATAGTTTGTTGTATGCATGGGTTTGCTGTCATTAAAAGCAGAGATGTGTTGACTGGCAACTCCCCAGGTGTGATTGGACTGTATCTTCCACCAGTCCAAGCCAGTACAACCAGTGGTGAGTGATCACAGTCCAACATTATCTGGGAGACCACCAATTGCCTATCCCAATGTACGATGGGGAAAGGCCCTGATTACTCTCCTATAGGAAGGAGCCTGACAGACTCATCACCAACGGAGGAGGAAAATGTTTGCTAATCTCCATTGGCAAGGCTCCAATGTTTTTGACATTCTTTCACTTCCAAAGATGACAAAAGTGTCATGGTTTTCAATGGTTTTAATTGTAAGATTAAATGGTAAGATTAAAACACATGGGTTGGACAGTTATCACCAACGAAAGAATAACAGCTATCTTCCCTGTAATTTCAGATGTATAAAAGTAGCTCAGAAATATGATTATACAGAAGACCCTCCCCATTTGCTGGGGTTAGGAACAGAGGACTCCTGGGATAGTGGGGAAAAACGCAAATAAAAAAACACTACTTTTTAAATCTGGGAAAACCCCTCTCTAGGAATCTCTAGGTCCTTCAGTGCAACATTGTAGTCAACATCTAACTCCTACAGCACAACTCTGTGGTCAACTTCCAGCAAAATTTATTTGGAGGACCTAGAGCAGTGATGGCGAACCTATGGCACGCATGCCAGAGGTGGCACTCAGAGCCCTCTCTGTGGGCACACACGCTGTCGCCCTAGCACAGAGTTTGCCAGAGCTTCTTACTAGAAAGCCAGAGGAACGTGGCACTTTGCAATAAATAAGTGGGGTTTGGGTTGCAGTTTGGGCACTTGGTCTGTAAAAGGTTCACCATCACTGACCTAGAGATTCTTAGAGAGAACATATTAATCAAATCAGCAAATAATCAAAGCCATAAATGTGGAGGGCCAACTGTATGTACTAGAAAAGGACCAGGGGCTTCCTTTCTTTTCACGCTAGAACAGCTGTTTTGATTTTTTTTTAAAAAAAACATGCAGATGAAAGAATCACACAATTCTGCTTAGTGTGTAGTTAGAGCCTTACATCTTGATTTTTCCATGACTTGGAAGAAAGCATTACTAATTTCACTGAAGTTGATTTCAAAGTAAATATAACTAGGACTTAAGCCTTGCCATATAGTATGGTATAGTATTGTTGTATACAATGTACGGTGGGCCCTACTTATCCATGGACTTGTCATCTGCATATTTGAGCATCCATTGCTGGCAAGCCCATGGGGGGGGGGTGGCAGAGGAGGAGGGAGGAGGAAAAGGTGGCATGGCACAAGAGCAGGAAGGAGGAAGAGGAGTAAAAGGTGGTGTGGCAGCAGGGAGGAGGAGGAAGAAGAAGACGAGGAGGAGGAAGGGGCAGTGTGACATGACAGCAGGGAAGAGGAGGAGGAGAGGGGGGAGGAAGAGGCAGCTGGGGGGAAGAGGAAGAGGCAGCTCCTCCAAAGTGCCGTTGTCTCCAATGGTGGCACAGTCATATGGCCGCCCCACCATTGAGGTCAATGTGACTTGAGCATCCACGGATTTTAGCATCTGTGGGGAGGGGGGATCTGGAATGGATCACCCATAGATACCGAGGGCCCACTCACCCACTTGGGTGAAAAATGGGCCCAAATGAAGACAGGCTTCAGTCTTCTAATAAATAATATACAAGCCTTCCTTTCATTTTTTTTAAAGGTATCAAAACCACAGGAAGATTAAAAACATCAAAGGTACCAAAATTACAGGCTGATACAGTTTCAGGAAACATCAGAGTCAGCTCTACCATGTAAAGGCATTTACAGAAAAGTCTTTTAAGAAGATGTTGGATGCTTTTGAGTGAACTGTTTTAAATTGCTTTTTATTCTTTTTAAACATATGTTTTAAATTGTTTAATATTGTGTATAGTTTCATTCTAGCTTAACGCTGACCTTTGTGTGTTTGTAGCGGTATTGCATTTGTTCTAAATAGTAAGCCACTTTGAATCCCAATTTCGAGAAAAAGGTGGAGTATAAATAAAGCTGACAATAATGACAATAATACCACCACCACCATTAGGCAGCTATCGTATGCAGCAGACCTTGGGTAACATGAAAGACTATCAACTTTTTTATTTACTTTGTGATAATGGTATTGCCAATGGCTGGAAGAGGCTCCCAAGGCATTGGCCCCACAGATCCTAAGATAATATGCCCAGTTTTGGCATTATACACTGGACTAGAGGTGCATCCATCTGCTGCTTTGCCTCAGGCAGCAAAACACTCACAACCATCTCTAGCCAGCATTTCAAACCTCAAGTCCTGTTCAGGTATTATACCTAAACAGAAAACTGCAAAACTCATGTGGGACATGATGCCAAGTATATTGAGCACATTCCCAAAATCCAAAACCTTCCTACTCAGGGCTTTTTTCATCAAAGTGTGAGCAGAAGACTCCATATCACTACCACAGTTCTTGATCACCAGAATTCTTGATGGCTTCTGTTCTTGCTCAAGCACACATGCATAGAAGCCTCCTCCAGACCTTCCTGTAAACTTTCTTAATTTTCCAGCTTTCACAATCATACATAGAAATTGAGAATACCATAGCATGGATCATTCTGACTTTGGCATTTAATGATCTTTATATTTGAGGATCTTATCTACTTCTTTCACTTTTCCAAATCTTATGTCTTCCTCAGATTTCTTGACTAGAGTATTTTTTAATGACTGAGCCAATGTATAAAAAATCTTTAACAATTTTGATGTCCACAATTCAGTTATATAAATCTTCTGTGATCATTAATTTTATCTCCTTCAATAAATGTACCCCTTTTTCACGCATTCTGATTGAGGGGTGTCAGTCTTCCCTTATCTCTAGGTGAGGAGACTGCTTTCAGAACAACCTCTCTTACTTTTCCTTCATAGTCAGAAGTTTTCATCTGAGTTCCTCTGGTGCCTGGAGCAGTGAACATCAATGCAACTCAAATGAGAGAGCAATAAAAACCTCCTTAGCCAGGTTGTTACCTCGTAGTATGTCACACAATAAAGGAACGCCTGTTGGAAAATATTGACATTTTTTCAGAGTTCACTGTATGTTTGGAGAAACATAAATTGTTCTTGTGGAAGCAGAAATCTAGGCTTTCTTTGGCAATTGTCAGGCTGACGATCCCAGGATGTCATGCTGTTTACATCCACCTCCTACATTTAAGGGAGAATATGTCTTTTAAAATAGGGAACATTTCTTTCCATATTAGCCATGGAGTACGGGAGGAGAGGAGTTTGATCCTTTCCACTTTTTAATTCTTCTCCCTTGTGTATTTTCTATTTTTTTAAAAAAAACAATCATAACTCTTTCTCAAGCACTGCTTTAAGCCAAGCTGGGAAAAAGATAAGGTTAGGTATATCTTTTTCTCAACAAAAGGTAAAAGCAGTGTGTTGCAAAGGATTTTTAGTGGGGGAGATGGCTGCATTATTTAAATAAAAAAGAGGAGAAACAGGTGCCCATAAACCACTGAGAGAAATATATTTAAAATGCAGTTTTGTCTCTAAATGAAAACCCTGTTCAGGCACTCAAAAATCTTAAGTATGGAAAAGAAAAATGGGTGTCTGTATCCACAATCTCCCTATGTTGATGAGGAAGATCTGAATAGAAACAGTATTCACATTTTGTCCAAATCTTGTATCAGTGCTCTAGGACAAAGTAGTAGTCCCTGAATTGGTACTTGTCGCTGGGCCATTGTATGCTTATCCTCAGAAGTTTTCAGGCAAGAAAGAAACAACCGTACCCAACTGGACAACATTTAGTGCTGGTCCCTGGCACACTACAGAAATACACTGCCAGTTGCCCACACCCAATAGCCTGAGAAGCACTGCTCTAGGCAACTGGAAATTCCAACTCTGCAGGGTTCCCAGTTAGGCAAAAGACTGCAGTCATGTTGAAGTAAACACAATTCTGTTCAGCAACTGAAGGACAGATGCGGGTGGGGAAAAATGTACAAAACAGGCTGCCATTCATGCTTATGGTTTTGGAATGCCTGAATAGTGCTTGTTAGTAGCACCTCAGTACTACCAGTTTTAGAGTTTGAAGAGTTACTTTTTGGATTACAACTGCAAGACCTTCCAATCCAAATGGCCACCATTACTGAACATATAAGGGGAGGAAAAATGGACTAGACCAAATGTCTATTTGGTCCACTATCTGGTATCACACAGTGGAAAGTCTGGTGTCTGGGTCCAGGGTATGTACCCTTCAGATCTAGGTGTTCTGGCTGGCTTGGAGAATCACATGTGCCCCAGAAAAGGCAACTGATCAATGCAGTCCATCCAGAGAATCTGATATTAGAGAAATAAGTAGTTTGAAGCAACAGCCTTACCCTCCTACCATCACCAACTTTATCTTTCTTCTTTGCCTCTGTTGTGCACATGGCCTTTTTATTACTGCCACCTCAACCCTCATGGCTTTGCCAGCACACGAATCCAACAGTAACTTGGGCATTATGTCTTCTTTCTAAGCATGAGTCTTTTGTATCAGACTCCAGGTGGTAGATCCATTGGCTCTAATAAATACAAGGTAGACCTTGCGAGCTCAAATGCCTATCCATGCTGACTATAATCAACAAGTCACAAAGTGACTAAATGAAATTTGTCAAGTTATTCATATTTTTTCTGGGGTTTATTCACTTCTTTACTGGCAAGTCATGTATTTTAAGACTGAAGCATGAGACCAGAAACATGGCCACAGGCGTATATGCCTCTGAGAACAATTCAAGAAACACCAGTTCAGAAGATGGTATTTTCAACAATTTTACAAGACTATTTGACCAAACCAAGGCTGGACCGATTCCAGGAATGATTCACATTCTCTTGATATTTCACACACAGCAGTACATTCTGTGGAGTAGTACTCAGATCAACCAGTTTGTTATATCAGACTCCAAAGTAGCATTATCAAGGGAAATAGCTAGGATGTAAAATAGCTGTCAATATAAGCAAAGTGAATGGGAAAGAACTCTTCTATAGTTTTTTGTGGGTTTTTTGGGCTATGTGGCCATGCTTTGGAAGAGTTTATTCCTGACATTTCACCAGCATTTGTGGCTGGCATCTTCATCAGGAATAAACTCTTCCAGAACATGGTCACATTGGTTGCCAGCCATGAAAGCCTTCAACTTCACAGAAGGCTTCTATTTCTTTAGGAAATCTTGCTGTTTTCTAGGTCATTACAAGCAAGTGAAATGTCTACACAAATTGCTTTTGCAACTATATCACAGAATTCTTTCAAAATTACTAGTTTAAAATATATAAAAATCTAAGATGAGTCCAACTGGGCTAGACCAAGGATCCTTCTAGTTCAGTGTCATCTTATTCCACAGTGGCTGCCCAGATGTTTTCAGAGAGTGCTGAAATAGGGCATGAAGACAAGCCTTCCTCTGCTGCTGTTTCCCAGTAACACATATTCTGAGCTATAAGTGCCCAGAGCCTGGACATGCTTTTTTAAAAAAACTACAGCTCCCCAAACAGCCATTTGTCAGCAACAGTTCTGGGAACTGAAGTCCAAATTATGAATTCTGAAGTCTCAGAACCTAGAGATTTTACTTTGCTCTCATGATCAATAATAGTCACTGTGAGTTTATTTAATCCTTTTTTATAGTTTTAGGGTAACACCCTCCCCCAATAGTCTTAACCACTTTCTTTACATCATATGTAATTTCCTCTTTCTCTACTACAATTTCACCAATATGGTGCACTCTAGATGTTTTGGGCTGCCTGTCCCATTATCTTCAGTTTATGCCGAGGCTGACTAAAGTTGATTGTGGTAGTGTCTAGGACATGGAGAATGTACTACACTGGAGTGGGGGGATTGATATGGTTTCAAAAACTTATTTTGTTATGTTAAACTGTGCAAGAGGATCACAGGAGAATCTCATCCTTCAGCCATACAGGGATATACAACTAAAGAACACCTGGAAAATGGCCATTTTATTGCTAACTGCTATCCAGTTGACTTTGACTTATGGCAATCCTGTAAATGAGAGATGTCCAGGTCACCCTATCATCAAGAGCCCTGCCCATTTCTTGCAGATTTGGGGCCATGACTTCCTTGATTGAGTCTTATCTAGCTGGAATGTGTTCTTCCGCTTTTCCTGCTGCCTTCTTCCTTACCAGGCATTACTGTCTTTTCAAATTAGTCATGTCTTCTCATGACATAGCCAAACTGTGACAGTTCAGGCTTGATCAGCCCTAGTAACCATTCACTAGTCTTTTTGGCAGTCTATGGTATCCATAGAATCCTTCTCCAACACTATATTTCAAATGAGCTGATTTTCTTCCTATCAGCTCTCTTCACTATCCAGCTTTTATGAACATACACAGAAATGGGAAATATGATGGCTTGGACAATTATAACTTTAGTACTCAATGATATATCTTCACACTTCAGTATCTTATCTAGTTCCTTCATAGCTGCCCTTCCAAGTCCTAGTCTTCTTCTGATTTCTTGGCTGCTTCTCCATTCTGATTAATGACTGAGCCAAGGTAGAAAAGCTTGAACTATTTAAATGTCTTCATTGTCTGCTTTAAAGTAAATAACGCATGAACAAAAGGTCTATGGTTTGCTTAGTTATTCTTCATTACAGTTGGAGTCATTGGGCAGCATGTGCTAGCATGTTGCCTTGTTCAGGCAAGACACAATCTTGCAAGGTTCTGGTTTGTCATTGTGTATGAACATTTCCATTATTGTGAAAGTATGGAATAATCTCATCTGGCTACCAGCCATCTAACCTCTTTCTAAAGACCCCCCCCCCAAAAAAAAGAGTAAGCCCATCAGTCTCTGAGACAGTTTTATTCCAGGAGAGGCAATTTACATTTCTGGTCAGAAGAAATGGGCAGTCTGGGGAGTCAAGAAGTTTCAAAGCCTGCAAGAACAGTCATGGGAGGTGCATGTGGCCCCAGAACCACTCTATGCCCATCCTTGGTACAGAGAATCATCCCACAATCAATGAGTCATGACAGTGATAGACTGAAACTAGTGAAAGGTCCTCTCAATATGGCCTGAGATATATTTACCTCTTTACCAAAAGTTCACTTGTGGTGGAGAGACAGCATGAGGCACTCCATTCGTTCAGAGAACACAAGAAACGCTGGCAGCTAGATGAGATTACTCCACGCTCGCAGAATAATGACTTCTACTATAATGAGGAATAACTGAACAAACCATAGACTTTCAGCAGGGACTCACACCAATTTGTCCAATTGGATTCTGATGTGGCATAAACAAGGAAGGGGATTAAAAGAGAAAGGAGCATGAAGCAGCTATTTTCGTGGAAATAATGCCTGCTACTTCCATAAGAAGTGAAGTATTCAAATGCTAGTTTTTCTTGGGTGAAAAATATCAAGACTTCTATAGAAGGAAAAAGTCTGCACACATTCTGTGTCAAAAAGAGTACAGAAATTAGTACTACAAAATTAGTACTAGTGCCAGTCCTTAATAATCTCAGAAGAGTCCACCTGGTTCAGGGTCCTTCATGATCAATATCCTGGGGAGGCTACCCAAATGCTTGCGGGACACCTGCAAAGGGTATGAAGGCCACACCATCAAGTGCAGAAACACAGAAACAGTCACCATATTGTGTTGATTCATTGATCCATTTAGTTCTGAATTTTGACATTGACTAGCAAGTGACACACCAGGTTTTCAGACTGCATACTTCTGCAGCCCTTCCTAGATATACCAGTCACTGAACTGTATTCGTGAGGATATTCTGGGTCCAAAAAGTAACTTTCCCAAGCTCTGTGTCTTAACAGGGAGCATGATTCCCTGTCTTCATTATTGTCTCCTACAGTATGTTACTTCTCAACGTGGAAATTCTATTCATTCAAACCTTTTAAACTACCACCATTACAATACACTTTTCCTTCCACACTTGCGGCTTTGATTATTCACAGATTTTATTAATATGTTCTCTCTAGGAATTACTAGGTCCTCCTTCGCCACTCCATGGTCAACTTTAACCAAAAATCGCACTGAAGGAATGAGGCATTTGTAGCTCCTCCAGCTCAGTTCTATGCTCAATGTCTGCCAGATGTTGACCACAGAGTCATACTGGAGGACCGAGAGATTCCCAGAGAGGTGCTCTCTCAGGTAAAAACATCGTGATTTTGTTATTTGCAGTTTCCCCATATTCACGGGGGCCCTGTGGCCGTAACCTCAGCGAATGTGGGCTCAAGAGCTCAAGGAAAACAACACACTTGTCCCTCCCAAGGTTAGGTCTATAGCAATTCTGAGAAAGTAATTTGACCCAGGGTCATCCAGTGTTAATTAGGAATTCAAACCTCAGCCTCCTCAGCCTCTTTTCCATACTCCAGCACTATCTCACAAGGGCTGCTACTAGAGCTGCTCTCCATATTATGAATATAATACCAATGACTGCTCAAATTAAACGACAAAGATACCATCCTTTCTCTGCTTGCAGACACTTCTTTTCCAGGTTGTCTAGAAAGATCCTCAACAAAAGTGGCCAGCAAAAAAGCTATTTAACAAATAAACATACAAAAGCAATGCAAGTGTCCCACAAAGCCAATGTAATTCTTGGAAACATGGGAAATCCAGACCTTGGAAAGTTATATTTTTTGGATAACAACTCTTGCAAATATGGTTAACTTATATACCTAGCCTTTGCTTGTATCCAATATATTTCCTGCTCTTTTAAAATGTATCATTTATTTGATTTATACCCCACCTTTCTCCCAGCATGAAACCCAAAGCAGCTCCCCGTACATTGCAGGATGGAGATTGCATTGATCACACTGTAAAAATCCAACCCAACTAGCTTTGTTCGAAACTTCTTTGACTCCCACTCCCAGAATCCTCCAGGGAGGGCAGCTGTGAAAAGGGAGTGAAATCTCCCAAAGCTTTTTCCAGAGCTCTGAGTTTTAGCAGAAACAAACTACTAACGTGGCAGAATGCTTTGAGCGTTGGGCAAGGAGACCAGGGTTCGAATCCTTGCTCGTCCATGAAACCCGCCTTGGGAAGGTCACACTCTCTCAGCCTCTGGGAAAGCCAGTGGCAAACCCCTCCCCCCTTTCCAAAGTCTCAGATTCCCCCCCAAAAGGATAACATTAACCATTGTAAGGACTGGAGCTTTGGTTCCACAACAAACAACCATTCCCTGAATTCCAGGGCATGGAGCCATGGCAGGGAGACTGGCCTCAAACCGGGTTAGTCCTCCAGTGCGGAAGCAGCCATAGGGCACATTTCCAGGCCCTGTTTGCAGGGTGTGGCCCGAAGGGCACCTGGAGCCAAAGGAGGAGACACTCCAGCAACCTGTTGTTTCCTTGCCTAAGGGACAAGTTTCCTTCTTTCTTTTCTTACCGCTTTCTCCCTACTTGTCAAACCTATGCTCCAGAATAAAACGGCGGCTTCAACAGAGGCTGCGTCTGCACTGCAGAAACAATCCAGGTCGACCCCGTTTTGGGCGACCGACGAGTGCCCCAGGCGTGGCAATCCTGGGCCCGGGGTGAGCGAGGTCCTCACTGCCCAAACCCCCCAAAATGGAGGGCATACAAGAAGAAAAGGAGGACCTGCCACCCCCCCCCCCATATATACAAGGGGAAAAGACTCTGTTGAAGAGAAATCCTTCCTCCTGCTCAAAATGGAGGACCTTTTGGAGCCCTTCCTGGAAGAAAGTGGAAAGGGAGGGCAGGTCCTGGCCACTTGCCTTGGAAATGTCTTTTGGGGGAGCCAGTCCCCTCCTCAGCCAGAGCGTTTGGGACTACAATAACCACAAATTCCACAGCATGGAACAGTTGGCAAGTTTAAAGCGGGATCAAAGCGGGTTATTTCTACGCTGAGGGGACATTTGTCCTCCCTCCTGCTTCAACCCATCCCAAGTCGGAGGAAAGCTTGGCTCGCCTTCCTAAAGTCGAGGGGAAGAGCCCACAGGTTGCTTAGAAAACAGCCACTCACCAAGAGCACAGGAGCCCCGGGCTCCAGGGAAGCCATGGTTCCTCGCTCCTCTTCCTCGCCCAAGTCACTCCCAAGAGACCAAGGAGGCTGCACTGCTTGGGCTCCCTGGAGGCTGTGGGAGGCAGCAGCCCTTTGCCTGCGCTGGCGGAGGAAGACTGAGACTGAAAGGACGGGGCGGGACGGCCTTGCCAAGCGGGAGGGAGGGGTCACCAGGTGGGCGAGGGCCAGCAGCAGCCAGGGGAGTCCATTTTGGTGAGTAGTAGGCGGGCAGCTCTGCCTCACCGGCGGGGAAGCTCCCCTCCCCTGGCCTTCTTGGCCCTCGGCGCTGAAAGGGGGCCCACCTCTGTGTGTGTGAGAGCGTAATTCAAAGGCACAGCCCTGGGAGCCGGGCAAAAGATTCAGGACGAAGGGAAAGGAAGAAGGCCTTCCTGGAGCCCCCTGAGACTGATCTTGGAGCCCTTGGAGAGTCACTTATCGCACATTTGAGAGTAACAGAAGGGGAAGATCTTGTCGCGTCTTTGAGAGTAACTGAAGAAAAAAAGATCTTGTAGTCCCTTTGGGAGTAACGGAAAGGAAAAAGATCTTGTAGCTCTCGTGGGTGTTGGAGAAGAGAGAAAGAGAAATTAATTCCTTTGGACCAGAAGTTGTGTGTGTGTGTACAGATAAAGAGCCAATATTTGGACTACAGCTTCCCCAAATGCCCCTACTCCTTGGTTGGTGGTTTTGGGAACTATATTCCAAAGAGTACTTTTTCCAGCCTTTCCTTTGGACTCACTGATCATGAGGAAAGTTCAGCCAAGGAGCAGCTCCTTAATCCTAGCCCTGCAGCAATGTCAAGTCTCCTTGAAACACTGCAAGGAGTGTAGAGTATTTGAGCTTCCCAAGGAAATGAAATCCTCATTTCTCAACTGCTTTGCATTGATTGATTTATTAGATAAGCCACTGGTGCCACCATACAGTTTTAGGGTCTTTCCAGTCCAAGGCAACCAATTGTCTATTGGATGCCTACCAAGATTCTGGGAAAATTGGCCAATTGAGTATTCTCAGATGTCCTTGAGTAATTGTGACTAACTCATCCCGCACCTTATTTTAATCCCATCCCCAGCCAGGGTTATTCCTAAATTAATCTGAATCACTCTCTCTATGGCTTTTCCGCGAACGTCATTGTTCAGCCCAATACACACAGCCCACAGACATACAACTCTTCTTTCCAGATGTTGTGTCAAACACAGATTGAGATTGACGCTGGTGTTGGAATGTAGATTTTAAAATCCACTATGTACTGATGTTTAGTCTCTTTTTTAAAATTATGATTTTCTCGGTTTCAGAGCAGAACATGAGTCCAGAAATGTGTTCCAGGGAGAGTGACAATGAGACCTAGTTCAAATCAATTCTGGGAATCCTTGGAGTACATTTCAGGTACCTCAACACATGGGGGGCAGTAGGGTCGAGGAAGTAGTACTTGGTTTCTATACAATCGTGCATGATACAGTGAAAATGTGTATAACCCCTCTCCTTGTCTCTCTAAATCCTTAAAGTTGCCTTCACAGAAAGAAATCCAGTGCCAGGAAAAAAAAAAGTAAGAACCTATTAACAGCACATGATAAATGTATAACATTCTTCCACTACTGAGTGTGATGTACCCATAACCTGTGGAGCATTAAAAGTGAGTGGGGGAATCCCAGGAGGCTATGATTGGCTATAAATATCCAGGTGCTTTGATAGTTGCATCTTTGCTGTTAGAAGCAACAGCAAGGAAGGTTTTCTTTTCTTGCCTTTGATTTGATGAACTTCACAGAAGCATCTGTGTGGCCAAAACAGGAAGGTGGTGAGCTGGACTCCTTTTAGGTTCTTTTGGATTGGCAATCAGTAAAATGTTTTAAGTAGAAATTCTTTAGACTTTTACCAATCAGGCAATTGGTAAAAGCAATTTGTGAAGAAATTCCATAAGATGAACAAGGAACTCAGCTATTTTTCTCTTCAGAATAATAAGTTTTGCTCTTCACTTCTTGTCAGGGCTGGTCCTACCGTAGACAGAACCATCTGTGGGATAATGAAAGACCAACAAATGGATTTTTTATTTTCTTTGCTTTTGTTATATTTTTACCAACAGACATTGAGAGAAGTGATTGTAGGATTTTCAGGTGCCAAAAACACACCTTGACTTGGTTGAGTGGAGGGCATCTCATTGTGCTTCAGTGACACTCCTAAGAATATACTGCAGCCTCAAAAGACTGGTTGGATTGGTTTTGGATTTTTGCAAGCACTTCCTTGAACCTGCTGTCAGTGAAATTTACTAGATGAGTTCCAGTAGTGTGTGAGAGAATAACTGCTCCTTTCCATTCTCTTCATGCTGTTTGCAATACTACTATGCATTTCTTTTCTGCTTAATATCCCTTTCCCAATCTTCCGATTTACCAAAGTCCCTATTCCTTTGTTCATGGGAAGATGCACTACCTTGATCATTATAGTTAGTATCTTATCCTTTCTCTAATAGTGACCTTGGATGATAAGTGTTGACAATATTTGACTTCAACTAACCTGATACTTGCTGGAAGTCAAACTCGGCCAAATCCTCAAGGCACAGCAAATTCCTCAATTGACTTGAAGACAATTTCATTGTCCAAAAGGTGGAAGAGGCAACAAGGGGGTCAGTTATTTTAGATCTGATCCTAACCAAGAGGGATGATGTACATAATGGGGTGCAAGTGGTGGGATGCTTAGATGGGAGTGAACATGTTATCCTAGAGTTTGTTATACAATGGAAAGGAGAACCCAGGCATAGTCAGACATGCATTCTAGATTTTAGGAGAGCTAATTTTAGTAAATGTAGAGAAATACTGGAGGTGATCCCATGGTCAGGAATACTAAAAGAGAAGGGAGATCAAGATGGATGGGAGCATCTCAAAAGGGAGATACTGAAGGCACAATTTCAAACAGTTTCAATGAGAAAAAAAAATGGGAGGTGTCTCAAGAAACCAGGATGGATGATTAAGGAACTTTCAACTGAGCTAAGTTTTAAATGGGACATGTATAAGAAATGGAAAAATGGGGAAATCACCAAAGAAGAATGCAAACAGATAGGAAGCACATGTAAAGCAAAGCGCAGAATGAACTCAGGCTTGCGAGAGGTTAAGAACAATAAAAAAGGGTTCCTTTGGGAATGTCTGCAGCAAAAGGAAGAAGAAGGAAGTGGTACAGTCACTGTGTGGAGAAGATGGCAAAATGCTAACAGGGGACAGAGAAAAGGCAGAATTACTCAACACCTTCTTTGCCTCAGTCGTCTCAGAAAAGGAAAAGGGTGCTCAACCTGAGGATAATGGAGCAGAGGACAGAATAGGGAAAATTCAGCACATAATAAGTAAAGATATAGTACAGGAATGCCTTGTTAATCTACATGAATATAAGTCTCCAGGATCAGATGAACTACATCCAAGGGTATTAAAAGAGCTGGCAAATGTAATATTGGAGCTATTGGCAATAATCTTTGTGAACTCCTGTAGAACAGGAGAAGTCCCAGCAGATTGGGGGAGGGCAAATATCCCCATCTTCAAAAGAGGATCCCAACAATTATCGTCCAGTTAGTCTGACATCTATACCAGGAAAGATTCTGGAGCAGATCATTAAACAGAGAGTCTGTGAACATCTAGAAAGCAATGCCATAATCACAAAAAGTCAACATGGGTTTCAGAGAAACAAGTCATGCCAGACAAATCTGATCTCTTTCTTTGATAAAATTACCAGCTTGGTAGATGAAGGGAATGCTGTGGATATAGTATATCTTGATTTCAGTAAGGCCTTTGACAAGGTTCCCCATGACATTCTTCCAAACAAGCTTGTAAAATGTGGGCTAGACATGGTTACTGTTACATAGATTTCTAATTTGTTGACTGGCCGTACCCAAAGGGTGCTCAGCAATGGCTCCTTTTCATCCTGGAGAGAAGTGACCAGTGTGGTACCACAGGGGTCCGTCCTGGGCCCAGTGCTATTCAACATCTTTATCAATTACTTGGATGACAGAATTGGGGGGCATACTTATCAAATTTGCAGACGACACCAAATTAGGAGGAGTAGCTAACACCCCAGAGGACAGGATCAAAATTCAAAATGACCTGAATAGACTAGGGGCCAAAGCTAACAAAATGAACTTCAACAGGGAGAAATGTAAGATACTACACTTAGGGTGACAAAATGAAATGCACAGGTATAGGATGGGGGACACCTGGCTGAATGAGACTACATGTGAAAGAGATCTGGGAGTCCAAGTAGATCACAGATTGAACATGAGCCAAGAGTGCGATGTGGCAGCTAAAAAGGCCAATGCAATTTTAGGCTGCATCAATAGAAGTGTAGTATCTAGATCAAGGGAAGTAATAGTGCCATTGTATTCTGCTTTTGTCAGACCCCACCTGGAATATTGTGTCCAGTTCTGGCCAGCACAATTCAAAAAGGACATTGAGAAACTGGAGTGTGTCCAAAAGAGGGTGACTAAAATGGTGAAGAGTCTGGAAACCCTTTCTTATGAAGAAAGACTCAGGGAGCTGGGGATGTTTAGCCTGGAGAAGAGAAGGTTAAGAGGTGATATGATAGCCCTGTTTAAATATTTGAAGGGATGTCCTATTGAGGAGGGAGCAAGCTTGTTTTCTGCTACTCCAGAGACTAGGACCCGGAACAATGGATGCAAGCTACAGGAAAAGAGATTCCACCTCAACATTAGGAGGAACGTCCTGACAGTAAGGGCTGTTTGACAGTGGAACACACTCCCTCGGAGTGTAGTGGAGTCTCCTTCCCTGGAGGTCTTTAAACAGAGGCTTAATTGAGAGTTCCTGTATGGCAGGGGGTTGGACTGGATGGCCCTTGTGGTCTCTTCCAACTCTACGATTCTATGATTCTATTTGAATCAAAACCGAAAGAGATCCACAGAGATAACACAGTGGAAATGTGCAGGAGGACACAAACATTTTTCTAAGATATCAGCCCCCTGTCCAAGCAACTCAGTATGTACAGAACAAAGTCAGTTGCCATGGAATAGTAATTGTCAGTTGGAAAAGAAAAACTAATTATTAAGGGCGTGGAATAGAATTACCTTGATTTGTATAATATTACTGTAATAATACCCACCATTAGAGATTCAGAACTGTAAGACTTGGAAAGCCAAAAACATGCCAAAACATTCAAGGAAAAGATGCAGTTCCATGACATTTGTTCTAATACTGTTTTCACCATTGTTTCCCAGTATAGATTTTTTTTTTAAAAAAGTGTAATATTAGAGAGGGTGCTTAATCTTTGGCAGACATAAGGAATTACAACTAATGCTCTAGATCAGTAGTGGCGAACCTATGGCACACATGCCAGAGGTGGCACTCAGAGTCCTCTCTCTGGGCCCATTCTCTGTCACCCCACAACAGCGTTCACCAGAGTTTGTTACTAGAAAGCCAGAGGAACGTGGCACTTTGTGATAAATCAGTGGGTTTTGGGTTGCAGTTTAGGCACTGAGTCTGTAAAATGCTCGCCATCACTGTGCTAGATTATTCTGTCTTCTTCTTCTTCTTCTGTGGCTTGAAGTCATTTCCGATTTATAGCGACCCTAAGACAAACCTATCATGGGGTTTTCTTGGCAAGATTTGTTCAGGGGGTTTGCCTTGGTTATCCTCTGTGGGTGAATTTGCCCAATATCACCCAGAGGGTTTCTGTGGCCGAGTGGGGATTCAGACCCTGGTCTCTAGAATCATAGTCCAGTGCTCAAATGCACTATGCTGGCTGTTGCTGAAAATAGTTTTATGTGTATCTTTTATTTCAAAGACATGCTCCCAAGAAGCCCCTCCTGCGCTCTAGTATGATCTTACTTTCCTTTCCCTTTGAATCTCATACCTCGGTTGGGTGGTTTCCTTGGTTACAGTCAACCAATGATAAAATTTTATTCAAAGGAAGAAAAGCCTATTGCATTCAGGACAGCTCCTGCTTTCCAGTTTCTGTACCGCCTCAACTAGAAATGTGCAGATATTACTCATTTTGTTTTATGAGCACAGGTTGCAGTGTTGCCACTGGATTTTTTGTATTCTTAGTGAAACTTTCTCAAGATGTCATTTGCAAATGCCACTCCCATGTAGCACTGAGTAAGCCAAAGGAAAAAACATATGTCAGCATAAAGATATGATGAATTCTTTCCCATTGAGCTTGTGGAGCCTCAGCAAGGTATACCTAAGATGATTCATCTCATGTCTGATTCTGCCCAGTCTAGTCAAGGATTAGATTGGGATAAAGTTCTGATCTAGCGTATGCTTTTTAATGTCCTCCACTGTCCACTGATCATGCTTTGATTGTTTCACTTGTTCTTGGTTTGTTGTTTATTGTTGTGTGCCTTCAAATCATTTCTGACTTATGGCGACCCTAAGGGAAACCTATCACAGTGTTTTCTTGGCAAGTTTCTTCAGAGACAGTTTGCCATTGCCATCCTCTGAGGCTGAGAGAGTATTACTTGCCCAAAGTCACCCTGTGGATTTACATGGTCGAGCTGGGAATCAAGCCCCAGTTTTCAGAGTCCTAGTCCTATTCTCAAACCACTGCATTATGCCAGCTCTCGTTCTTGGTTTAGCTCTCCTTAAATGAATTGTATTGTATTGCTCTACTGTAAACTAAAGATTGCTTGACTATAAGCTAAATTGTAAGCTACTGTAAGCTAAATTGGACCCCAGTTTTATAGCCAACCCCTGATATAAATATCTTTGTGATTGTATTTTATGAATAACAATTGCATTTTATCCTTTTATCTCTTTTATCTCTTTTGCTATTCATAGCTGTAGTGCAATCTAAAAGTTTTTACAATTAAAGCTTAATATTGGTTTTTGTGATTGCTATTGTATTTGCTGGTCAATGACCGAATAAACTTTATTACATTAAATATCTTTGTTGTAGTTGTTGTTCTTATGTTACTTCAAATCAGCTCTGAAGTACAGCAATCCTCTCCTACAGTTTTCTTGGTGAGATTTATTCAGAAGAAACTTGTTGCTTTTCTCTAAAGTTGAGAGCGAACAAGAGTGACTTGCCCAAATTCACTCAGTAGAATTTCATGGCTGAGCAGGGATTTGAATCCTGGTCTCCCAGAGATTTGTTCAACATTCAAAGTACTACCCCACTGGCAACACTAGACCATTTATGAAGATCATAATAGAGAAAAAAAATACCCAAACATTGAAATTAGTAATTTCCTGATAGACTGGGTATGTTATGATAAAATAAATGTTACACATTTCGTGAATGTGAAGAATCATGTGAGCACACTAAATATTATCCAGGTTTTTTTTACTACATTTTTCCCCCCTTGCCTGAGAACATAGAGAATATTTTTTGCACTTCAAAAACAAGAAGCAAAGCAAAGAGAATCTGTGACACTATTTTTCGGATTTTCTACTACATACCTCATTACAGAAAAACATAACAAAAGTGGTAAGTCACACAATAGTGGCTGCTATCACTTCCTCTAAGAAAATGTTTTTTGTGTGACCTTTTCCCCCTTGTGACTGACCAATTTCTAGCATATCTTGTAATGTCTATTAGGAAACACTTGTGTGTGTGTGTGTGTGTGTGTGTGTGTGTATCTGTGAGGAAGGGACAGCCCTTCCATTTGACAGAGTGAAGTGGCTAACTAATGCAGCAGATTTGAAGTGTCATTAAAATTAGCATTAGCAGCAAAATTGTAGTTATTTAGCTTATGCTGATCACATTCTTAGTGCCAGAAAATGGGAGAGTGCATGTGGGATTTTCCATATGAAGTGCTGAAAAACAATTTTAGTACTGTGCATCTTGACTTTGGGAAAGGTACATCACTTACTGCTCTGCCTCAGGCTGCAAAGTGTCTTGGGTTGGCTCCAGCATGCTCATGTATATATGTATGTATATTGACCACCAAATCCCCAAACTGCACAGAACTGAAATTCAGGACACAGCATACCATTTTCCTGGCATGTGCTACTGTTCTGGGATTCCTAATGAGTTTATCTGGTGCACAAGAGATGTTCTCCTTTGCAACAGGTTGTGATCATGAGGATTAACATGAATTGTTGTATCAAAATCTTAAAGTCTGTGGAAATTTCTGACATATGCAAATCTGTTTCATCATATTAATCCTATTTACACACTTCTTAATCATGTTTAATTCCTCAATTAAAATTGATGTATTGCTGTCATTATCTTTCTTTTCTGGAAATTACAGCTGGGTGTTGCATGTGTGTGTGTGTGTGTGTGTGTGCATGCGTAGTCTGTCTATAAGGGATCTTTGTACATTAACAGTAGTGAATCTGAGGTAGATTGAACCCAATAACCACATCCACACACAACTATATAAAGGAGATTTTTTTGATCGTGCAAGAAATGCAATAGCCTTGGGGAATAGTAATTGTTATGGGAGAACTTTATAAATAGAAAACAATAAATGGATCACACAAATAAGTAGTTAATGGAACACAGAATGAGAAATTATTAACAAAGAGGCAAACTGGTGTGGAGAAGAGATAAAAATTGGTTTACAGTTTGATTTTTACATCTCTGGCTGAGAGTCATTCTGTTAAGGGTTATAAAAAGAAAACCAATTATACAATTACAACAGCAAACCGAACATAAAATACACTCCCTTGTCCAGTGGTGTTCAAAATAACTGAGCTTTCCCTCTGTACCAGAGGCAGTGATTAGAAGGTTTCATGGGCAAAGTGGGTACAGGACCCCAGGATTGGTGTCTGTGTGAGCAACCCAGAAAAGAGCAATCACAATTTGCAAACCTGGGAAGGTTCTGGCATCAGGCAGTTGTTGGCAATGTCCTGGGATGCTGTGAGGGGATGAATTCAGATACCAAGGAGTTTATCACACACGTTTTGTGTAATGTTCTATGGTTTGAACAAAGATGGAACAGAACGGATTTTATGGCAAAGCCTCATTTCCATAATATACTCCTCCAGGGCTTTTTCTGTTCCATTCACATCATTTTCCTCCAATGATTGAATTTCGTTTTTCCTTCCCAGAAAACGTTACTTCCGCTGTGTGCGATATTTCTGGTGTCCTGATTGTGTACCAGTTTCAACCTTTGTATTATGACATGGTGTGAAACCCCTCCTCCTGTCTTATCTCCTTCCCCTCAAGACAGGATGGTCAATTCCCGTTGTTCCCTTTAATAGTATTAAAGGGTTTTGATTAATGTCATTCTGTCCTTAGCAGCTTTTGATGTATCTAGAATGGAAATGCTTCCTTCTGTTGCCACACTGCCACTTTTTTTTTCTTATCATGAAAGCAAGATTGATATGATGACATAATGATAGCAAGTAGATGTAAGGAAATAACTATGGGAAGATTGACCATTGTTTTCTTTTTAAAAAAGTATGTATATATACGTGTGTGTGTGTGTGTGTGTGTGTGTGTGTGTGTATTGATTATATGTAATTAATAAACTGAAAATAGTTTTTTTAATGTTTTGTATATTGAATAATAACACTGTGAAGAAGCACAGTGCCAGGAATGTTGCTACCCATGCAAGAGAACCAGATCTTATCTTCACTATCAAGCATTTTAATAAGGACATTTCTCCTAGCAAAATTTCTAAATAAAAAATGATAGAGTATTTTTCGTCTTCTTCTACATTCCTGCTCCATCATCATAAAATGATCTATGATGTGAAGAAGGCTAGCCAAAATCTGTGAATCCATTAAGCGTTCAAACAGTGACACAGCAAAGATCAGAGCACAAGTCTATGGGGAACTGTAGAAATGCCCTCCCATTGTACTTTGCACCAAATTCTCTTTGAGAAGTATGCATACGCAGAGACATGGGGAAGAACGGGTCGTGCTTAGGAAGAGACCAAAAAATGATAACATGGCATGTTCATAAGGTTGACCAAGTAGCGCTGTGTGATAGCAATCGTTCATAGTGAATGGAAAACTCAATGCAGTAGCATCAGCCCTCATCTCATTTCACGACCTGTCTGTTTTAAGAACCTGAATGGAACGGGGGAAAAGTGTGATAAGCTCCAAAGAAATGGCAGGAGTTATGATATAGCAGCTTGGGGTATTGAAGTTGCTAAGAGGAGAAAGGGGAAGGAGAGAGAGATTCAAATGTAGGGCTATAAAATACGGTTCCTTAATCCAACCCCAAGAAGGCCTAGGCAAGCTGTGAAAGTTTCACCTGAAAAACAGGTTTATGGGTGAGAGAAAGTACTTGTCCTTAGTCTCACTACACTTTTCAGCAGAGGTGTTGTGGAAAACTATATCTACTTCTAGTTGCATCAGCAAAAAGAAGATGAAGATAAATTAACAGGGTCTTCTGGGTCACAACCATTACTTGGGCAGGAGAACTAATTAGGTTTCCTAGCTAAAATTGGGATGGGAGGAGAAATCAGGAAGGCTTGGAGTTTCAGACTTTGACTGGTTTAATCTTAAAAGGAGCTACATAAAGCTTAGTCAATGACTTATGCAGTGTTTCAGCATTCCAAAACCCTGAGGCAAGAGGTTTCTTCCTAGGAAAGTTATTTATTAAAAATGGAAGCAGATTCCCTATCCCAGAAAAGATTTATTATTATGCTCTAATGTCTGTTGTGTGTTTTTGGGTGGAAAAAAATCTCTTCAATTGGAGACAGGTCCTCTAAGTCAAGAGAGCCATCAGCAGGTCTGGATGTCCAACTGGATTTGCTGAGAGACATTGCCAGGTGTCTGTTTAACATGTAAGGTAAGTAATGTCCAATCACCCTACTATCCCTGAGGGAGACATTGCAAAGTACCTGACTTGTTAATTATCCACCTGTAGTGACCTCTATGTCAATATTTATATTGCCTAAATGCAAACTGTCCAACTGATTGCTCTCCACATCATTAAGTTGAAGAGTTACTATTATTTAGGAGCTTTTCCTGTCGTGTTCCCCAGAGACAAACTTGAGAACTAAAAAGACATCTCCTTTCAGTAACAGGTTTATTCTTTCCTGTCCTGGACACTCTCCTTACTTCAACAGGTTCCAGCTGAAGCAAGACTCTCCATGTAACACTTGACTACAGCTCCCAGATAATAATAAAGAAGGCTCAGTGAAAATTGGTGAAAATTTATGAAATTATGTATGAGTCTAGATATAACATCCATATGTCCAAAAGGTGGAAGAGGCAACAAGGGGATCAGCTTTTTTAGATATGATCCTAACCAGCAAGGATGACTTGGTTAATGGGGTGCAAGTGGTGGGATCCTTAGGTGGGAGTGACCATGTTCTCCTAGAGTTTGTTATACAGTGGAAAGGAGAAGCCAGACATAGTCAGACACATTCTAGATTTTAGCAGAGCTAATTTTAGTAAACATAGAGAAATACTGGAGGTGATCCCATGGTCAGGAATACTAAAAGAGAAGAGAGTTCAAGACAGATGGGGGTTCTCAAAAGGCAGATCCTAAAGGCACAATTTCAAACAGTTCCAATGAGAAAAATGGGAGGTGTCTCAAGAAACCAGGATGGATGACTAAGGAACTTTCAGCTGAGCTAAGTTTTAAATGGAACATGTATAAGAAATGGAAAAATGGGAAAATTACTAAAGAGGAATTCAAACAAATAGCAAGGACATGAAGGGGCAAAGTCAGAAAAGGAAAGCCATCTTCTCCACACAGAGAATGAACTCAGGCTTGCTAGAGAGGTTAACAACAATAAAAAGGGTTTTGGGGGGGGTATGTTTGCAGCAAAAGGAAGAAGAATAAAGTGGTAGGGCCACTGTGTGGAGAAGATGGCAAAATGCTAACAGAGGACAGAGAAAAGGCAGAATTATTCAACACCTTCTTTGCTACAGTCTTCTCAGAAAAGGAAAAGGGTGCTCAACCTGAGGAAAAATGGAGCAGAGGACAGAATAGGGGAAATTCATCACAGAATAAATAAAGAAATAGTACAGGAATACCTTGTTAATCTAAATGAATATAAGTCTCCAGAACCAGATGAACCCAAGAGTATTAAAAGAACTGGCAAATGTAATATTGGATCCATTGCCAATAACTGAGAACTGGAGAACAGGAGAAGTCCCAACAGACTGGAGGAGGGCAAACATTGCCCCCATCTTCAAAAAGGGAAAAAAGAGGATCCCAACAATTATAGTCCAGTTAGTCTGACATCAATACCAGGAAAGATTTTAGAGCAGATAATTAAACAGAGAGTCTGTCAGCATTTAGAAGGCAATGCCATAATCATAAAAAATCAACATGGGTTTCAGAGAAACAAGTCATCATAAGACAAATCTTACCTCTTTCGTTGATAAAATTATTGCTTGGTAGATGAAAGGAATGCTGTGGATATAGTATAGGTTCACCATGACATTCTTCCAAACATGCTAGTAAAATGTGGGCTAGACAAGGTAACTATTACATGGATTTGTACTTGATTGACTGGCCGAACCCAAAGGGTGCACAATAATGGCTCCTTTTCATCCTGGAGAGAAGTGACCGGTAGGTAGGGATGCCATATCCCTGTGGCCCCCGGGACAAACCCGCTTTTGGGGAGCCCCTGCCTGCCCCGGCCCGGTTCCCCCCAATTCCGGCCTTTGTCCCGGGCCCAGCCTCTGGAACGGGCGCACTCATGTGGCCATTACCGTGGCCGCTAATGCGGCTGGCCAGCCACCCACCCACCTCCTTCTCCTCCTCCTCCATGGCCGTGCCACGCCGCCCTCCACCTTCACTGCTCCTCCTCCATCTCCCCCCCCACGCAGCTGCTGCGCAGCCCGCGGCGCTTGCCTGGGCTACAGCCGGCAGCAGTGCGTGCTCGCTTACCCCTTTTGCGCGCTTGCGCGCGGGGCTTAAGGGGCAGCACTCGCCTCCTAAGCCTTCTGGTCAATGGCAGACGAGCAGGGGCTGGCCTAGTTTCCAGCCCCAGTCTGCCATTGGCCAGTGTCAGGAGCCTTGGAGGAGGAGGCGGAGGCAAAGGAGGAGGAAGAGGAGGCAAAGGAGGAGGAGGAGGAGGTGGCGGCGGCGGCAAAGGAGGAGGAGGAGGAGGCAAAGGAGGAGGATAGGCCTCTGGGCCAGGGGCAGGGAAAAGGTTTTTTTTATTTTTAAATATATACAACCCAGCCTTGGTTATTTATTTTATTTTATTTTTGTTATTAAATAACAAAGTGTCCTCCATTTTGGCCATGTCTAAGAAACATGCATTTATATTAACATTTTTAAAAAAATCATTTTTTGGCGTGCCCTCCATTTTTATAAAAGTGTCCTACATTTGTAAATCTTGTCCTACATTTGTCCCGGTTTGGAGCTCCTGACTTATGGCAACCCTACCGGTAGGGTTCCACAGGGCTCTGTCCTGGGCCTAGTGCTATTCAACATCTTTATTAATGACTTGGATGACAGAATTGGGGGCATATTTATCAAATTTGCAGATGACACCAAACTAGAAGGAGTAGCTAATACCTCAGAGGACAGACTCAAAATTCAAAATGACCTTAATAGATTAAAAACCTGGTACAAAGCTAACAAAATGGATTTCAACATGGAGAAATTTAAGGTACTGCACTTATATTGGAAAAATTAAATGCACAGATATAAGATGGGGGACACTTGGCTGAATGAGACTACATGTGAAAGGGATCTAGGAGTCTAAGTAGACCACAAATTGAACATGAGTCAATAGTACAATGAGGCAGCTAAAAAGGCCTATGCAATTTTAGGCTGCATCAATAAAAAGTATAGTGTCTAGATTAAGGGAAGTAATAGTGCCATTGTATTCTGCTTTGGTCAGGCCCCATCTGGAATACTGTGTCCAATTCTGGGCACCACAATTCAAAAAGGATGTGGAGAAACTGGAGTGTGTCCAAAGGAGGGCAACTAAAATGGTGAAGGGTCTGGAAACCGTGCCCTATGAGGAACCTCTTAGGGAGCTGGGTATGTTTAGCCTGGAGAAGAAAAGGTTAAGAGGTGATATGATAGCCCTATTTAAATATTTGGAGGGATGCCATATTGAGGAGGGAGCAAGGTTGTTTTCTGCTGCTCCAGAGAACAGGACCCGGAACAATGGATGCAAGCTGCAGGAAAAGAGATTCCACCTCAACATTAGGAGGAAGTTCCTGACAGTAAGGGCTGTTCGACAATGGAACACACTCCCTCGGAGTGTAGTGGAGTCTCCATGCCTGGAGGTCTTTAAACAGAGGTTTGATGGCCATTTGTCAGGGATGCTTTGACTGAGAGTTCTTGCATGGCAGGGGGTTGGACTGGATGGCCCTTGTGGTCTCTTCCAACTCTATGATTCTATAACTTGTCATTAGTGGGAGGGTGAGAAAAGGAACATAAGGAAGGTGGGAGTGCGGGAAACCTGAGATATTTTGATAAAGGGTATGGATGCAAACCTAACAATATGCAGGTTTAAAAAAAAGAATTAAAAGCTCTACATACTTTTTTTTTGTTTCTGGATGATCCTGTGATGAACTAATCTGATAGAACTGTATGGGAGAACAGCAAAATTGTATTGACATAATTTGTTTTAAATGCACAAATTCTTCCTAACTGCATTCACATATTGATGATTGTGTATCTAGGTGCTGAATTGTCTGAATGATTGTGAGTTTCTGTAAATAAAATGAAGACTATTTCTCTTCTCCTTGGAATAAGTGACTGCTTGTTCTTTGTGCACACAAAGGACTTCCTATAGCAGCTATAACATTTTGCCTGGAATCCTGTTAGTGTCCTATGCGCCTGATGGAAATGGTTGGTCATGTTAGTCCAGTGCAAAATATCCACATTCTGTTGAAGGCTGTGGAAGTAGAGCTGTGTATTCACTTGTGTGCATTGGGTTATCCATTCAGGTGCACATTAGGTTATACATTCACCATTCAACCGATTGCCATGCAACACAAGGTGTGCATAGCGCAATCAATGTATACCTCTCCATGTGAAGATTTAAACTACACTAGATGACTCCTGCGCTGGATCTAAGCCATTGTCTTCAAGATAGCTGCAGATGCAATCAGAATTTTCTCTGCTGATTTTGCCCTTGCAGCTTTTTCAATCAATGAGTCAGGTTACTTTTGAATTAATTGTGATTTGATTTTCTTTGGAAGGTGGTAGCAGCTGCTGAAAAGATTACTACGATAACCCCAATTTCATATCAGATTTACTTTGTGGAAATATTCATTTGGATCCCTGCTATTTTTTTTTCCTCTGGAACAGACTGACTTGGGAGGAGAGGTGGGTTTTCCTTTGAAGGAGATATTAAAGAAAAAGCTGGGCAGTCATCTTTCAAGGATTCTGTTGTTACATTTCTGCACTGAAAATCCTCCACTGAGTAGAAGATTCGATCACTTGACTTATAAGTTCTCTTCCAGCTTCATAATTCTACAGTGACTTAATTCACAGTGTTGACAACATAGCAAGCCTAATATCTGGAAACAGTTCTGCCTCTCAAAATTGGTAAACCATCATGGCAACCCCGAAATGCGACCCTCATTTCAAATCAGTATGGAAGTGTGCAAAGTGGCTAAGTAGGGATATCAGTAGCTGTTTCTGGTGTACAAATACAAGGATGCAAAGGGGTCTTAACGTTTAGTTTCTATCTGTCCCTAGGTAAATTCTGAACCTCCTTCACATTTCTGTGTTGTTAAGCAAGACAGAAAGGCAACACTAGCACTGGAGCCAAGCAAAGTTACTTTTCTGCCTTGCCAGCACATGACCTCAGCATATTAGCTGAGGGTTAGTGGGAGCTATAGTCCCAAAGGGGACCTTTTCCAGCCTGGTACTATTTCATGACAATTGCTTTGATAGGAAGTACCTCAGGGGTGAAGCAGACAGTAAGAGCTCAAAGTACAGCTAAGTACTTTTAAAGCCCTAAATGGCTTGGGCCCGGCTTACTTGAGGGAACGCCTCTCCCTGCATAATCCACCCCACACTCTCAGGACATCAGGAAAACTGCTACTCAATCACCCTAAGGTGAGATTGACGACTACCCAACAAAGGGCTTTTACGGTAGTAGCGCCTTCTCTTTGGAATGCCTTACCTGAAGAGATCCGCCTTAGTGGAACGGTAGAAGCCTTCAAAAAGGCATTAAAAACCCATCTCTTCCTACAAGCCTATCCTCCCAATTCCTTGTAATAATGTCTTCCCCCTATTGACCTTGATGTATTGACATTTAGGATTTTAATAATATTAAATCGTATGTTTTTAGCTAATTGTTTTTGGAATTAATTCGTATTAATGTGCATTTTCAATATGTCATTCATGGTATTGTTTTTACTGATATGTTGTACACCGCTTTGATCCTGGGAAAAGTGGTTTATAAATAAACAATTTATTATTATTATTTATTTATTAAGTATGAGTGGCCTAGCAAGACTTGTAGAGTGTGGCTCCCTCAACTTACTTCAGCTTTGTTGGATGGCATCCTGGGTATCCATTCAGCAGATGGAACAGCTCCATCTGTTTGTAGAAGTTTCAGGTCCACCAAAGGCTCCCACTGTGGAAGAAAGCGATTCGGCTGAACTTTCCTTTCCTTTCCTTTCCAATCCTAGCATCAATTATACTATTCTTGAGGGTTCCCTAAATTTCATTTTTTTGGGGGGGTGGTGGTGGTGGTGGACATGGGATCTGAATGGGAATCAATGCAGCATTGCCCCACCCATCCTCCAGTAAAAAGCCATGCCAGTAGAACTCTGCTTATCCAAAGTCTGGATCCAACACATCACCAGGCTTGAAATAGCAGATTATCAGTACCAAAAAAATAAATACATATTGGTTAGAGTAGAACCATTCAATGACTTGTTAAACAGTGAGTCAACATATAGGTAAATTTCATAGATTCAATGGGTCTACACTGCTCAGGACTAAGAAAGGAATTCAGGCCAACCTTTGTTTAACCAATGATGGGAGAACACAAGATGTGTAGCATAATTCCAATCATATTTTCTCAGAGGTGTTACTGAATAAATGGGAATGACTGGTTACCAAATACAGTGAGTGCTCCTTAGTATCCTAAGGTGTTTGGTTTCAGGACCCCCTGGGGACACCAAAAGTCTATGGGTATTTAAGTCCCATAATATAAAATAGCATAGTAAAATGGTGTTCCTTACATAAAATGGTAAGAAAAGGTTTGCTTTTTGGAATTTTGTTTGAAAAATATATTTTTTCAAGCCATAGTTGGTATTCAGAAATGCAATGGATGTTCACCTGAAGGACACAGTTACTGTCAATTGGTAAGTAAAAAAAAAAGAAAGAAGAAGAAGCGAGTATTAATACTGTGTTTGCTAAATATTAAACAATGTCTTTGTAAAGAATGAGTCGTACTATTGACAGACATTTATTATACTTCAAAGAAAAAACACACACCCCAGATGTTCATTTTTAAAAGTATGTACTTTGTATTTGCATTTTTAAACCCATAGACATTAATTATAATATAAAATTCATTTCCATAAACATAAAGGAAAAAATAGTTCGACACTGCAAATTACAGCCATGGTAGATGGAAATCTTAATATTTTCAACAGCATATAATGTTTTACACAATGAAGTACATATTTTTTTTAAAAATATGTGTATATGGTAATGTTTATTATAATGTATGTGTACAATATAAATTCTTGGTGAAGGTTATTTTACTAGGTTTTGTGCTGACTTAACATAGGGAAAGGAAAGCATTTGCACTAGCAGGAGTAAATCATAAATCCAGCAGATTTGTAGAAGGTCCTTTTCATACTGTTGAAGACATTTTCATGGGAAAAATTAACTGGCACTCCATTTGATTCTGGGATTTAATTGCTGGTTTGCTCAATAGCGACGGTAATCAACATTTATACCTCTAACCAAATTATGACCAACAGCCAAGTAAAGCTTTTAAATATAATGGTTAAATATAATGGTTAAGATCCGTGTGTGTGTGTGCAAGTGCCTTCAAGTTACCTCTTGGCTTATGGCTACCTCATGGATTTTATAGGATTTTTTTTAAAGGCAAGACATATCAGAGGTGGTTTTGTCCAGTTCTTTCCTCCAAAATATAGCCATATTTATGAGCCATTAAAATAACTTTAGATTTAGGTTTGTTATCATTGATTTCATTGGGTATGTTCTCAATATGACTACATTTGGATCTTATCCAACATAAATGTTCTGATAGTATGAGAAAATGTTTACAGGTGAATATGCAGAAACAGAACAACTATGGCAATTGTTACTGACAGTGAGAATAGTTGTACACACAAAGAACATATATGGTATATCAGCTTATGAATCCAATTGATATGGGGAATCTCTGGAACTATAATTTTGTGACAGAAGCTAGGGATGTCAGATTCTCAGGACTACTGTGAAATGATAATTTCTAGGATTCTTTGAGTGAAACCATTATATTTAAACTGGTATAAAACTGATATGCCCTTTCAGGATTCCAAGTACCTGAAACTGAATTATTCACAGAAACGAAGGGCTTTTGCAGTTTACTCATATTATAATGTGGAAAAGACAGGCGACTGACTGCAGTGCAACAAAAGTTACAACCAACAGATAAGATCTCTATAAATGTGCTTGAAACAAGTTTTCTGTTTATGATTATTCTGACATCTATGTGCTTCTTTAGCCATTTTCCTGATTTCCCTCTATATACTGTACATTTTTAAAAAAATGAAATAGGAAAATGGAACATAGGGAGCAGCCTGAAGTAGTCAAAAATCCCTAAATTTCTTTAGATGTCTACAAAAACAACTGAGTATATAAAAACTAAAGGGAGTTGATTATTATAAAGTGCTGCAAAAATATCCTTGTGTTTGATGACTGCATTTCAGTATAGAAAATGTTGTCTGCACTGTCTTTAAGTTTACCAGTGGTACATAATTAAAATATGTAGATCAGAGACTCAGAGAATATAAGAACTCAGGAAAAAAGTATTTTTGGCAAAAAATTACATTTGGGGAAACAACTCCCAGAATCCTTTAGTCAGCAAGGCCAGCAGGAGTTGTTCCACAAAAAGTTATCTTTCCAACCTCTGCCTGAACTTTATTTTTCCATGCCCAATCAGGCTTTGGATTTGTTCCTTTCCAACAATAGAATCCTGTACCACATTGAAAACCCTATTTGGAATTAATAGGATATTGTCTCCTATATGTGAGAGTGGAACCAATATTTCTAAGGTATACATGCAAGCATTTGGGCAGGCCTAAAGAAGCTCCTAGGATCCTAAGTGATATACAGTAGTCTGTTTTTTTTTCTTTGTGTTTTTAAGCATCTGGTAAAGCAGCAGGCAACCTAGAAAGAATGTATACAGTACAACCTGATCCTTGCTCTGAGAGAGATCTGTGTTTACATTTACATAAAGCCCAATTATTTCAATAGGGTTTACCTCTAGTTTCAGCTCTAAGTATTCTACAGCAGCATATAAAATGTGATAGCAGACATTAAAGCAGAGATTTTATATTACTATGAAAATACAGATTTAGCAGGATGGGCTTCTGGAAAGAGAAACAAATCCTTTAATACTTAATTTTGCTTGTAAAACCCAATATTATTTACATCCTCAACCCTTCTTGTACTATCAATTACTGTGGTTGTGTTTTGAAACCAATCCAATCACTGAAACCAATCCAACCCTTTCCCCCCATTCCTTTCCTTTCCTTTTTCTTTTTTGCCTATGTGCCAGATAGAGGAGACACCATACTAAAGAAAGCTGCCCTGTGACACTGAATAATTTGATAAACTGGTGATAGATTTACCGGTAATAAAACTAAGAGTTTCATATTCAAGGTAGTATCTGTGGCTAACTTAAAAAGCTCACCATTCATGAAATCCCTATGACACATAACATTCTGTTTAAAATGATACTAAATGCAGCCCGCTACTGCAAAACAAATATGTTGTCACTGTAAATGTATTTTGTATTAACTACCTATAGAATCACATAGGCTCTTCTTTAGTTATCTGAAATCTCTGTATATTGCGTTCTGTCTTCCCTCAGTTCTGGTGTCACTTTGCTCTCACTGCTGGTTTGTGCTGACCACCTGGAGAGCTTTACAAGGGAACAGAACTGTTTGTTACATATGGAGTTAGTACTTTGAACAAATCTATGCTGTCTCCATAAAGCAGGGTAAACAATTTCAGAACTGAAGGAAACAGATCAGTGAGTGTTCCAGGCTGTTCTTTTAAGCTGCTTTGAATGCAGTTTTCGTTGTCATGCTGGCAAAAAAGAAGATGATATCAATGGCAATAATAATAAGGAAGGCAAATAGTTTGTGCTCTCTCTGGATGACTATGTGGTAGACCAATAATGCTCTTCAGCACCAAGTATATACAAAAAAAAAAAAAAAAAAAAAAAAAAAACCAGTATCTGCATTTAGTGCACTGTCATGTTTGACAAAAACACAAGGTATCAAAATTTTCCTGTACTGCCAGTGTCTCTGTGTTTCCTTTTGGAAATTGATACTTTTATGAGATTCTTTTTTAGACAAGAATAATTCATTTTTCTTTCCTAGTGTGCTTTGCTATGTATAAATATAAAAACATGGTTTGGTGGCAAATCTAAAAAAGAACAAGAAGTTTCTCAACAATGTGTAACTGCAAACAGCCTTATTGATTAGAATACTGTATAGTGCTGTACTTTGTTACCCTCCTTCGAGTTGTAGCAGGGGACGCTGATCCCACTGTCTGGCTAAGGAGATTATCAGGGCTAAGCATTGGACCCAGACCCCCAACACCACTTATTCCAGTCCCGGACACCATACTCATATTGCCTACTCCACTGCTCATTCCTGCCCCAGACATCACTCTTTCAGTAACAACCACATTATGTGCACCTGAGAATTCAGGAGGAATGCTGAGATTGCCCTGCACATTAGTAGCAGGCCGAATCACTCTTTCTGTCACAACTACGTTTGACCCTTCAGATAGATCAGGAATGGTCATGGAAGGAGGTATCCTTGCATTTGGGGCAATTACCCTTTCTGTGACCACTACATTTGACCCACCTGGTAGGTCAGGAATATCTATCATGCCATGCAAATCAGTGACTGGGGCAGGAGCAAGCACCCTTTCTGTCACCACAACATTTGATCCATGCATAGGATCCATGTTCAATGTGGGAGGCTTCAGTGTTGACCCAGATGTGTATGTCTCAGTTACCACTACGTTACCATGGAACATAGGGTCAGGCACAGGTCTTGGAGGCTGTACAGAGGAAGTACTTGTATAGGCGTTTTCAGTAACAACTGTTGTGCTACCAATATTAGTTGGTGGAGGCACAGATGAAGATGTATTGACAACAATGGTTGTTCCAGGTGGTGGTAGGTTTAGATCAATTTCAGGATTGGGCAGAGCTGGCCAAGGTGTATTAGGATCAGGGAATGGCTCGATTTCGATACCCAAGCAGATTTCTGCCAAGGTTTTAAACTTAGGTCCCAGTGTATCCAGATAGGTATCATCCAAGTCATCTCCAATAAAACTGCAACAGCCAATAGAACCAACAGGTGTACCTATGCCTTCATGATCGTATATAAGGAGACAATCATTTGCGGGCCGGCCTTCATCTTCATCAGCATAAGCAAATGCTTTCTAAAAGTGAAGAAAGGGACAAAGCAGAATTAGAGTTCCTTTTGTTCTTTTCATTATGGAAAAAAAGGAAAAACAAAACTATCAGTAAGAGATGAAATGGCAGCATCAGAGACGGGGTGTGCCATGGGGCGCTCAGGTGGCAGTAGTAGTGGTTTCTGACACAGTTTTACCTAATCCCTAATCTAAATAATGGTTTAGATCTTGAGAGAAAAATCTGTATTCTTCCAGATGTTATTGAATTACAGTTTCCATCACATCTGACCATTGGCTATGTGGTGAGGTTGACAGTGGAGATAATCACATTAGCTTCACTGCTGGGATAGACTCCAGATGTAACTTTCTTAAGGCAGATCTTATCATATTCACCCATCACCGAGCAGTATGCAACCCGTAATCAACCCAGGCTTCTCAGGGCTTGTCCCACATCTTTTCAAGAATGGGAAAATCCCATCCTTGAAAAGCTGCGAGAGAAGCCCAGATTGCATATGGGCTGCATACTGCCCGGAGATGGGTGAATGTGATAAGATCTGCCTTAAGAAAGTTACATCCCAGGTCTCTCCTGGCAGTGAAGCTAATGTGATAATCTCCAATATCTCTGGGGTTTTGTTTTGTTCATATAAACAATGTGATGGAAGCATGTACCAAAAACCCTGGTAATGCTGCTACTGTCAAATTCAGCATCAGAAGTTGACAGGGAGAGGGCTGCAAATATAGGTAGAGGGCATATTCAACCCACGGGTTGCATAATTTAGAGTCTTGGGAAAGCCTGCATGAGGTTTGAGCCCATGTGATCTCCCTTCCTTCCCCTTCTGTACTGAGAAGAAAAGTGTAAAAGTACCTTCTCTCACTTCAGTATAAACCATAGTTCCCTATTATGTACAAATAACCATAAACCAGTTATATCTGGTTTGTTCTAACTATAGTTACTAACTATAGTTAGTTAAACTTTCTTTCCTGGTTTGTTAACTATTAGTTAAATTAAACAGATTTTCAGCTAGGTATTGTCCCACCTCTGAGAATTATCAAGGAATTATCATAGATTATTCTATTTCTCACCAGTGACTTTTGTAAAGGTTAGGGTTGTTACAAAATGTCCTCTCTTACTTCAGCACCCCATTCACAAGGGGGAAATTGGGAGAAAGCAAGTTATTCATTTTCAGGGGCAAAAGTAGGATAGACAAATCAGTTCAGATGACAGGGAATGGAGATTAAGCAACACCTTTAGTTATGTAACAGTGAATGTGGCAACTTTCTATTCCCCTTCCCACTTCTTCATTTTGGAGGGGATTAATGTACATCAGTAACAAGTAAGAGGAGGAGTTCTGCTAACAAACAAAATGTGCCTCTTTGCTGGCATGCTGGAAGTGACTGTGTCTTTTCCCACAGAAACACACTGTACAATGCACATGCCACAATGTACAATATACAAGTACGATGTAAGTAGAGCATTTTAAAATTTGCCTCTTTTCAACATCTCCCCTCCACATTTGCCAGTGCAGTTCTGGCTCAGTGATCTGGGGGACAACAGTTGAGAAAATTTCCTCTTAACTTTTCTAAGCCTCACTGTTTTCTGTTTAGCTGAGTCTGAAATTGAAATTTGCCACAAGTAGTTGTATTATAGTAAGAATGAATACCAACAGTAATACTGCTCCCCCCCCCCCGGACTCATCATATTAAAACACAGAAGGTATTTCTGGGTTACCTCAGAAAAGTAACTGTCTAGGAAAGCCATGTTCACTCCACTTTCTCTGTATTCTTTTATTGTTCCTCCAAAGGTTTCTTTTGTTCTTCCTGTCGTTCCATAGCCTGTAGTCGTTTCATACCCTACCGTTGGTACATAGCCTTTAACTGCTCCGAGTCCTGTTGTTTCTTCCCTGCTCACCATTCCTCCATCATACTTAGTTGTATAGATATCTGAAATTATATATATATATTTTAAAAATACCACAATATTAGTGCAGTAATGGCCCAAATGGCCCAGTGAGCTACACAAGCCTGAGATGAATTGAAGTCAGTTTGGGTTCAGGAGAGAACCTGTCAATGCAAACATCTAAACATCAAACTATTCATATGTAGGCAGTCTTTTGGAAAGCAGTGTGTGGTAGTCAAGGAGAATCCACACAGGCTCTATTCAGGCACAGTATCTCAGCCCACATGATTAGAATTATGGGAGGCAGAATGCTTTAGCAAAAGCTCTGCTCTCCATTCTCCATCTCCATTGCCCTCAATGAGTTGTAGAGTGAATGGCTGTGGTAGGGAGTCTGTTTATTCCAATATACTCCAATATAGAACTCTGATTTTCTTTGAATCTGAACTTCACAGGAAATTTATAGCTTGTGGAAACTAATGCCTTATTTTTAATAACTGTTGTAATAATTGTTTAATAATTTAATTGTATTTTATTGTGGATGGGACGGTTTGGGATACAATGATGATAAGTTATTATTCTATTTTACTGATGCTTTTATTGTTAGCTGCTTTGATCTGTTTGGAGAAGTGAGATAAAATAAAATTTATTATTATTAATGGGGATATTAACTGTGGGGAGGACGGGTGGAGGATTGAGTTACTTTGCTTGTTTCTGTCTCCAACACTGTCCAACATGTGATTCTAAACACATGCAGGATTAGTACACCCACACTGGGCTGGGCAAGCACATCTGTGTAGAGGGTAGTTGTGCATAAATGCCACAGTAAACAGAGTACTGGCAATAGAGATGACATGGAATGGGTATCAAATGGCTATATGTTTATCAAGTCAGAACATAGCTTTATGGGGCTGAGTCCAGGAAGACACAGGCAAGACCCTTGCTTTCAAGGCCTGGAGCCCAACTCAAATCTGTCCCTTGGCTTGGGCAAGGAAGGACTGGTGTTTATATGTCCAACTATCCCTGTGCCATAGACCCACTGCCACGGGTCATTCCTTACCTCCTCCATTGTGGAAGACCCCGTCATTGCCTTTGATGTTGAAACAGGGCACTTGACCACATGGATGCAGCTAGATGCCCTGTTTTAACATCAGAGGCTGTGGGTGGGGGGGCCTCTGATTATCCATAAGATAAGGGGTGCACAGGCTGTCTGGTCTGCATGGAGTTTGCCACGGTGCTTTGGAGAAACCCCCTGGCAAATGGCAGGTCATGCTGATTGTGTTAAGGTGCCTTTGCCCTAGGACTGGGCTGGATCCACTAATTCCACCTCTGGTCTACCAGATCCAGCCTGGTGCTAATGGTCTGCATCATCCAAAAAGGATGCCATGAGGCTGATGGGAACACTGGCCTTTTGGATAGTTCCTATGTTTCTCAGTTCTGTCAACAGGAATAGTAGAAAATTAGTGCATGAAATGCAGACATTTCCCTCAGATTGGCAGTGCTGTTCAGAAAAATGACAGTGCCAACTACCATATTACCGCAACACAAATATTAATATTTTGGCTCTAGAAAAGTCGTGCCTTCACCAAATTGTTTGGTCTGAGGGAAATGTCTGCAAAAAGTCTCATGTTGCAAAGTCCATACTTAGGACAAATATTATTTACTGAGGTTAACCCTTTCAGATAAAATTAGCTTTAATTTACCTGAGGAGTCACCAAAGTCACCTTTAATTGCTCCTGGCCCACAAATATTTGAAACATCCTAAACAAGAAAACAAACAAACAGTCAATATTCTAAAATGCACTGTTAAAAAAACCAAACCAAACAAAATAGAAGACATATTGTAAGAATCATTGTGATTTTATATTATTCTGTAAGCAACCTTGAGTCCTAGTTCAATGGAAAAGATGGGGTATTAATAAAGATATAGTCAGTCCTCCATATCCACGGATTCAAGGATCCACAGCTTGAAAATAATTTAAAAATATATACATTCCAAAATACAAAGCTTGGTGTTTGCATTTTATATAAGGGACACCATTTTACTATGCCATTGTACTTAATGGGACTTAGTCATCCATGAAGGGTCTTGGAACCAAATCCCAGCAGATACCAACTTTTCGTTGTAATAATAATGATGATAGTAATATCTTTTGCCTTGATTCAGAGGACCACTAATGTAGCAGTAGGCTTGGCACGTGCTGTTGTGCCCCCAAATCCACCTCTTTTCTTACTGAGAAGTATTACAGTCACTGATTGGTACAGCTAATACATATGTGTACATGTACATTCATTGTGTATGTGGGGGAGATAGATTTTTGTATCTGGACATGTGCCTTGGCTTGGTAGTGCAAATTGTATCCACATGGGCATTGCAGTTACTAGGTCACATAGAGCCCATATCAGGGTTCAAAACCCCAGCAGACCTGTGAAGGCCCACATCCTAACAGCGGGTCCATTACTGAACACCCTATCTGGCCTTCCTCTTCACCTTTGCTTCCTATTAATTTACCCTTTCTAGGTGTATAAGCAGTGACAGGAGCAAAGGGACAAAGCCTTCCCTTCTCTGCAGCAGTGGACTGGAAGGGGAAAGAATAAGTGAAGGGACACTGACAAGTGAATGTGGCAATAAACTGGCTTACTTCAGGAAGAGACCAACACATGGCAACTTGTGGTTTCCATGTCAGTGGAACAGTGACTCAACTCTGGGGTTTAATCCAGATATTACCCCAGATGTCATCTATGGTGTTGAACCCTATCTTCACAATAGGCTAAAAGCCACTGGGACCAATTGAGGCCATCTATACTAATGCTACGACAGAGACATCCTGAGTTGTTAAGAAGGCAGCTCTGAGCCATCCCATTTCACTGGACAGCATATGTGTAGAGGGGACAGTTTAAGTATATCAGCATAGACATCCAGAGTACTGGTCAGAAGTATTATTTTCTCAGAGGATAAAAGTCCCATAAGACTTGTTTCAGATAAATTATTAAACAGAGGTCTCTCCCAGATGGAGAAAATGTATCAGGGTTTGTGTTATTTGTTGCTGTAGTACTTTCTCTTGCTCTCTTGTTTTAAGGATCCACATAGTCTTTCTGTTTTGCCAGACTATTTGCTGAAAATTCCCAGCATGAATTGCAACATTTTATTTCCACTTTCAAGGGGGATTCTTTTTAATTCCAAGGCACAGTAGAACAATATGTTCTTTCTTTTAAAAAGACTTATAAAGTGCATCAGCAAAATTTCACCTTTTCATTAGAGCACTATAGGTTTTTATTAATAAAGATCAGTGGGGGAGAATTCAAAACATAGTATTATCTCAGCAAATCAGGGTTCAGATTTAATTCCCTCCCCCCTAGTTCTGATTCAAGAGACCACTACAAACAGCCCCCCTAAAAGACTAGAATGTGTGGAGTTATATAGCTTCTTGAGATCAATGTGGAAGAGCCCATAATTATCATTTTGAAGAATTTTATTTATATTCACCACACACATGACAAGAGGAAGAGTAGAGATGCTGGGCAAAGTCTGGGATTTGGATTTATAACACAGTGGGAACTGGAGTGATGGCTTTCTACTCCATCTTTATAAGAAAAGTAAATTGCTGCACAGGCCTGAAAAAGTTGTGTATCCAGCCTTAAATATTCATTCAGTAAAAACTGAAATTCTACGGTTATTATGAGAACTGATACACTTTATTTCAATTATATATAAAACTTTTAAAAGCCAGCATAGTGTAGTGGTTTGAATGTTTGATGTTCATCTTGAGTGTTTATATTCATTTAAATGTAACATACAGTCTACCAGGAATTTACTAATTTCAGTGGTTTGGAGATTTATAAAGTTGTTTATAAATCATTATAAATCATCTGGCGTAGTAGTTTGAAGATTAGACTATGACTTTGGAAGACCAAGGTTAAAATATAGCCATGGAAACCACTTAGCCATGGAAACTCATTGACTGCCCTTGGGCAAGTCACACTCTCTCAGTTTCAGGGGAAGACAATGACAAACTACCTCTGAAAATGTCTTGCCAATAAAATCTGATGATAGAGGCACCTGAATTCAGAGTCAATTTGAAGGCACTTAACGTCATAGAATTAAAAAGAATTTATCTTTCAGATTGGAACTTGTGGATATGTAATTTTTAGAAAATTAACTTTATGTTGAGGACTCTTTAAGCTGTTATTTCTTGTGATGTAGAGAGCAGTCATCCATTAAACCCTGTTGCATCCTATATTTAAATTGTGGCTGCTTTTTTCTTTTAAAAATTCTCCTAATTTCTCCTGCAGAATAAGCAAATGTTACTAAGCTTGAAGTGTTTGTTTATTACACTATGAAATGTTGCATCTGAGACTTGTGGATCTTAGAAAGCCTGCACACTTCTGCAATCACTTGATTGAATATAACACTCATTACTGGAAACTATTCTTCGACTCAGCATTCAGGAAAGTGGGTGGTAACCACAGAGAAGGTCTCCTTAGAGTTCTGGCACCTCTCTTTTGCAACATGCTCCAAGTGATAGGTGAAGATTTGAATCTCTTTTTACAAGACTTCTATATTGTGAAATATGCTATATTGTGAGCCTCTACCTTTGCCATGTTCTGTTTAAATGTTTAGATATTCAGATGTTTAAATATTTTGTTTAGATGTTTTCCCATTCTTTTTCTTTGTTGGTTTCTGGTTATCAAAACCAGTCTGTAAATACTGAAGGTCAGGACACAAATTTCTAAATAAGACAAAAGTAGATTGATGACAGATAGATGACATCTAGCTAGTCAAGCAGCCGTATAGATACATGTGGTAGAAAGTGTCATAGGTTCCTCATGATGCTAGGGTGAGAGGACAGACCTGGTAAATAGACTGATAAGAGGACCCTGGTAACAGAACAGAGGACATTGTGGTGTAGTATAGGTGGATTAGGATTTTGAAGATGAAGTTTCAATTTCCCACTCAACTACAACAAAGTGACCCTGCCCTGGTCATTCTCTCTCAGTCTAATGTGCTTCACAGTGATATTGTGAAGATAAAGTGTGGAGCAAGAGAGCCATGTCAGGTGCTTTGGGATTGTTGAAGGAAAGACAGAATATAAATGTAATAAATAAATAAACCCCTCTCTCTTTTCTATAAAGTTGTCAACGAACCCGATCTTCTGGCTGTGCTCCTTCAATTCCCCATGAATGTATAGCTCCTTCTGTGCATTCGGGCACAGGTTCAAATCCAGCTCCAACTCCACCAACTGGGCGAGATCTACAATAGCCACAACAGTTGCTCTGTGACATCAGAATTGGAACCACTTGAAAAACAAAAAGATAATGTTTTAACCATTAAGATTAATATTTCTGAGTGAATATAAATAAAAATATACTGGAACTAATTTCTCAGAGACTAACAAGTTCTGAATCTCAATGATATTTGAATGTAAGCAAAATACTTTGAGCATTTTTGCCTTTAGATTTAATACACCATGCCCAAGAAGTCTTGACTACTTCCTTATTTTGAAACAAGAACATTATTTTCTTGTATCATCCTTGTTTCCATGAACAGGCTAAGACAGTGGCATCACAAGATAGTGTGAAAGGTTCTGATTGCACTAGGTGAAACACCAGAAAAGGGATATCACCTGGTCAGGCCCTCCTCCTGCTGTGAGCTGAAAAGGGCTGAGTGTGCCTTTGGCAGTAGCAGCCTCCTCATGAGGAGCACTCTACTACTGCAGTGTAGAGTGCACTGCAAGCACACGCTTTTGCCCACTGCCTGCTCTCCTGAAGCCCCTCCTCCCACTGGGTGACACGAGGGATAGGTATACCACTGGACTAAGATTTCTTGTTATTATTTATGGCAACATTGTCCTGGCAAGATTTACTCATCAGAAGTTTGCCATTGCCTTCTCCCAAGGCTGAGAGAATGTGACCTGCCAGGATTACCCAATGGTTTCCATAACTAAGGTCCAGTACAGACTGCCGCTTTGAAGCAGCCTAGGGCCAATTTTAGCGTTCTGGAGCGTGCAGCATCTGCACCCTCTAGAATTCTAACATGTATGGATGGAACCATCTTTATGTGGCTCTGTATGTACATGGTGCGCATGCATGATGCAAGCATGGCACCGCGTCCACACCTCCGTGCACTGCACTTGTGTCTTGGATGCATCACAGTGTGCCAGTGGCACACTGATGACATCCCTGCACGCCAATGGCACACTGATTATGTCCCCACACACCAAAAAGAACCCATTTTTTCCGGGTTCTTTTTGGTCCGGAAGGAGGACGCGCCATTTGGCTGTGGTGACGTCCCTCCATAGGGAAACAGGCCGCCGCTAGCCCTGACTTAGAGAGAGGTATGTACTGGGCTTAAGTAAGGATTTAAGCCCTGATTTTATGGAGACATTGGCCCAGTACAGACTGGCGCAAAGCACCGGCCTGGGGCCGAAATTAGGGCACCAGAGGGCTGGGCATCCATACGTGCCCAGCCCTATTAGTGGTGCCTGTGCACCATCTTGCCATGCCCCCCCCCCCCCACATGGGGTGCATGATGATGACGCACGGGCATCCATGTGACCAAACGGTGCTTGCCAGAAGTATCGTCATCATGGCATGCAAGCACCATTATAGCGCTCCTAAAAAGAAGCTGCTTCTTTTTAGGGAGTGCATTGATGCCTTGCCGTGTGGTTGGTGAGGCATTGATGAGGGGCAAAGATGGGCTGCCACCTGTCTGTATCTCCCCATAGTCTCAAACTACTAAACTGCATTGGCAATCTTAAGATGTGTTGTTGTGTGTCTTCATGTTGTTTCCAACCTATGGTGAACCTAAGGTGAATCTATCATGGGAGTTTCTGGGGCTGAGAGTGTATCACCCAGTGGGCTTCCGTGGGTCAGTGGGGAATCGAATAATGATCTCCAACATTGTAGTCCAACGCTCAAACCAATACACCATACTGGCTCTTAAGACAAGATACATAGCATCATATAAGTCAAATAGTCAAATATTGGGACTACAATTCCCAAATTCCTCAAGCAGCATGACTACTGATCATGGTAGATATGGGATTTGGAGAACTGTCGTTCAAAAGTAACTTTAAATTTTTTTGATCATACATCAGGATCATATATCACTCCAGGGCAAGCAGGCAAACATTTTTTTGGATGCTGGGGTTCAGTCTACTTCCATTCCCATCTCTGATATAACAACTAATAACTGAACACATGCAAGTCCACATGCATAGGACTTTCAATTAATTAATGGTTCTGGAAGCTATATTTCAGAAGAAGTAACTGGCAAAATCACCTCTGAGTATTCTTTGCATAAGAAAACTTCATGAAATTCATGGGGTCACCATAAGATGACAGAAGACTTGAAGGAATATACATCAACACAAATAAAAAGTATCAGCCAAATTTTACAAAAGAAGGAATGTTATAGCAAAAAGTTAAATAAAAGAGACTAGAGACCTTACTATGTTAGGACAATAAGCAGATTAAAACAACAACAACAGAAAGGAGTATTTTAATGGCATACTTACATACAAATATTAATCCTCCGAGAAACATCAGAAAAATTGCAGCAGGACTAAGTGCAAATCCTCCGCCATCTCTTACGCCATCATATCCAGTGCCCAAACCATCATATCCATTTTCGTAGTTATCACGACCAGTCAGATCACCACCTTCTAAGTCTCCTCCACCACCACCACCACCACCAAAGCCATAACCATCATCACCCCAATCTGAACCACCACCAGCACCTGCCCCACCACCCACTGCTCCCCCTGTACCACCAGCTCCTGCTCCTCCACTAGTTCCTCCCCCACCTCCAGCCAAACCCCCACCTCCTGCTCCTCCACCTCCAGCCATACCCCCACCCCCTACTCCCCCACCTCCAGCCATACCCCCACCCCCTGCTCCCCCACCTCCAGCCATACCCCCACCTCCAGCCACACCACCACCTCCTCCAGCTCCTCCTCCACCACCTCCACCACCGCCTCCTCCAGCTGTACCACCAATAATGGTGACTCTGATTCTCTGAGTAGCACCATTGACACACATTGCATTACGATCACAATGACAAGCTTGCAAAGGAACTACCAGTGGCCTTTCACAGCTTCTGCCACTGTTGTCATACACAGTAATTTGGACCTCATGAATGTAAAACCCTACATTGTTGGAGAACAGTGCTGCAGAGGTATCTGTGGAGGGTTTGGGGTGGGGGGGGGGAGAAACAGAAAAATATGTTAAGAATTTAGCTTTGAAATCTTTTGTTCAGATAATTTCATACTCTTAAGTAAAGACAGAACATTATTGCCTAGGAAAACTTCAGAAAGCCAGCAGTGCAAGCCAATCTGTATTAAGATGAGCCACTACTGTACTATTAATTTAAAACGTGGCCCAGATTAATAAAAATGTGTTTGTAATAAAATGGCTAGGAAACAGCAGAAGGCCTAAGGACTGCATGCAGTCAATATTTGGCATTTGCATTTCCTTGAAACTAGAGGTGATGTTTAGGTTACCTGTAGATTCTAGTTTTTTAAAGGATCAGGCTGTCTCCTCCTCCTCCTCCTCCTTTTTTGAGAGGGGAAAAATCATACTTCTTGAAGGCATAGGGGCTCAACAGACTGTCCCTTTGGAGCAGCCTGCAACTGCCCTTTTCCTCACTAGATCATACTGGGGCAACTACATGCTGTGGCCCTGATCTGGTCTTTCCGTGGCACAAAAAGAAGCCATAAAAAGTGGCTCCTTTTTGCACAACAGAAAGAGTGTCCTAGCTGTGGCGGCCACGTCTGTTCCTTACTTCTTTGGCGCAGTGTGTGTAAACGCTGCACTGAAGATGTGGCATGATGCCGCCTGCCATCTGGTGAGGCAGCTGGCATGTGGGCAGTGTGGCAGTGGAGTTGGGGTGCCTAGCGTGTGGTTGCCATGGCCCCACTCTGCCCCTATGCTGGTTCTTTATGCTGGTCTGTAGATAGACTTGCCATAACCCGGCAGCCCCCTTGCCAATCACGGTTTCGGGGGGCCCCTCCCGGTCCCGGTCCGGGCCCCCACCCGTGCCTTGTTCCCGGTTTGGGGGCCCGCTCCAGCCATTGCCGCTGCCGCTAACGTGGCTGCTGCGGCGCCAACCCACCTCCTCCTCCAGCTCCGCCTTCCTCCTCTTCCTCGGCGGTCGGCAGAAGCGCCGCCGCCACCGCGCCCCCACTGGGAGGGCTTGCATGCTGCCCAGGCCCCAGCAGGGGCCAGGGGCAGCGTGCGCCCCTTCCCCACTTCCCTCCGCGCGTGCGTGCGCCTGCCTTTCCCGCCTCCCTCCGCGCGCACGCACCTGCCTTGCTTCCCTCTGCACGCGCTCCAGCCTTCATATGGAGGAGGAGGGGTGAGAGGAGGAGGAGGAGGAGGAGGAGGAGGAAGGAGCTGGAGGAAGGGTGCCTGAACTTAGGCTAGGGCAGAATTGGGGCAGAGGAGGAGGAGGAGGAAGAGGAGGAGGAGGAGAAAGCTGAGTCAGTGGCCATTAGGTCTGCCTTGGTTTTTTGGGGTTTTTAAATTATTTTTTAAAATATAAAATACTATTTTATTTAATTTTTAAATTTTTATTATTTCTTTTTTTTTATTTTTTAATTTTTATTATTGCTTGTTTTTATTTTTTTATTAATTTTTATTATTGCTTGTTTTTATTTTATTAATTTTTATTATTGCTTGTTTTTTATTTATTATTTATATTGTTTGTTTTATTTATATTTTTTTTGCTTGTTTTTATTTATTTTATTAATTTTTATTATGCTTGTTTTTATTTTATTAATTTTCTTATTGCTTGTTTTTATTTTATTTATTAATTTTATTATGCTGTTTTTTTATTTTTTATGTTTATTATGCTTGTTTTTATTTCATTTCATTAATTTTATTATTGCTTGTTTTTATTTTATTCATTAATTTTTATTTGCTTGTTTTTTTTATTTCATTAATTTATTATTGCTTGTTTTTATTTCATTTAATTTTTATTATTGCTTGTTTTATTTATTATTAATTTTTATTATTGCTTGTTTTTGTTTATTCATTAATTTTATATTGTTGTTTTTGTTTATTTCATTAATTTTTATTATTGCTTGCTTTTGTTTTATTTTATTAATTTATTATTGCTTGTTTTTTATTTTATACATTAATTTTTTATTATACATATATACACCCCTGCCTTGTTTTTATTTATTTTTTTTTTTTTTATTATTAAATATATGCCATGCATTTTGTGTTTTTTATGGCGCTTTGAATGCTAACAGTCTGCCTTTCTTGGCCAATTATAGTGGTGGTGGTGATGTGATGATGGTGTATTGATACCAACAAGCCTCTGAGGCACGGCCAATTAACTTGCTGTGATTTTTACCAACTCATGCGCAGTGAAGAAAAACCACAGTCCCTTGCCCAGTACACACTTCTGAGAAGTACAGTTGAACCCGAGGGCAAATACATTTCTGCCATCTGTCTAAGAGATAATGCCAAAATGTCCTCCATTTTGATCATGCCTAAAAACATGCATTTATATTAACATTTTTTAAAAAAAAACTCATTTTTTGCGTGTCCTCCATTTTTATTAAAATGTCCTACATTTGAAAATGTTGCCCTACATTTGTCCTACATTTGTCCCGGTTTGGAGGTCCTCATTATGGCAACCCTATCTGTAGGGGCCTAGTTGCCATTTTGATGTTTAATTGTTTGGGTGACTTGATTGAGTGGGGAGAAGAGCTTTTTGTGCCATAGTGGGACACTTAACTCCCATTCCTACAAAAAGAAAATGTTTCCAAGTTATTTCCTGAAGACATTGCACTCGTCTGGCCAATTTCTATCTTCAATTCTGTTGCACTGTTTCAGCTGAAGCCACCAGAAATACCTTGAAAAACTGGCTCTCAAGGCAGAACTAGATGTTATGTAAATACCTAAGTGAGCATGGAGCTTTACTTCTTTTCCAATTTCCAGGTAAGCATGCAGAGGTCAGATCTGGATTGAGTAAAGCAGGGTAGTTTAAACCTTTTCTCAAGTGGATATTTTGCCTAAATGCCCTTCTCCAGCTGCATGGGTCTTAAACTCCATTAATGTCAATGGAATTCACCTATCTTTCTTTTAGTAATGATGAATGCAAAGGGTATGATGTATGGGAAAAAAAAACCTCTCTCTCTCTCTTTCCTTCTGTTACTTTTCTTCTCAATTACTTAATGGTCCTGATCCAGGAAGCATTACAAGGAACAAGGAAGCAAGCAAGCAAGTGTTGCTTCCATTGCTCTATGTTTAATCTAGTATCTGCTTTTGGAGATTACTACACACAGTTTTTAAACCGTTATCAGAACTGGAAAATGGTGGCTTTGGTGATACTTATTACACACTGCCACCTCCATCCTATAGCTGATGTGTTGCTGAAGCATGGCTAGGGCATCTCTTTTCATTGATGGGGAAAACTTATGAATGATACCAATCATGCTAGAACCTGAGTGCAAAATGTACTGCTAGAGCAAGTTGTGATATTGGTAGTCATGTGTTATCAGTGTCTCCTCCTCTCCTTGTGTCCACCATTCCCTTCGCTATTCCCAAGCAGCCCGATTCCCTGTATTATTTTTAAATGTTCTTTTCTTTTTTAAAAAGAACCCTTAAACATCATTAGCAGGAATGTGAAAAAGTGAAAATAATAATAATAATAATAATAATAATAATAATAATAATTTGTATCCCTCCTCTCCCTGTATTGGATCGAGGCAGGTAACAACAAACATAAGAACAGTAAAAATAGATCACAACAAACCACAAGTAAAAACATGGCAAAACATTTAAAATCCAATTCCCTATCTCCCTCCCACCTTAAAATAGCATTAAAAACAATAATTCCCAACTGGAGAGTAAACATTCCGAGGAGGTCAATTTGGGAAGGCCTGCCAGAAGAGATCTGTTTTTACTGCCTTCTTAAAGGCCTCAAAAGATGTTATATGGCGGATCTCTTCTGGCAGGTCATTCCAGACTTTTGGAGCGGCAACAGAAAACATCAAGTCAATACCAGTCTGGTTTTCTTGGACTGCAAGAGATTTTTCCCAGAGGTCCTGAGAGTGCGGGAAGGATTGTATGGGAGGAAGTGTTCCCTCAGGTAAGCTGGACCCAAGCCATGTAGGGCTTTATAGGTAATGACTAATACCTTATACTGTGCCCAGAAGCTAATAGGCAGCCAGTGTAGGGATTTTAAGATAGGTGTAATAGATTCAAATAAAATAAAATAAAATAATGAAAGGCAAATGGGAGTCCAGAAGAGAGCACAATGGTGACAGCAGCTCTAGTTACATGATTGTGAAGACATATGATAATGGATGCCATGAAACTGGTATGTTTCCATGTTATAAAAAAACTGACACGATTGCTGCAAGAATGGGGTTCATGTGGTAATGCCTTAGTCTTCAATGAGGAAGGTTAGTTCCCCATAGCTATACTCATTTAGATCAAGGTGAAGGCAGTTAAGCAAGAGGTGACTGTTCAATGACCATTTCATGCTTTGACAATTCTGTGAGGAGATTGCATATTGTGTTAGAATTACTTTGAGAACAATTGATCTCATTTGGGCTGGTAATAGACCCTTGCATGAAATGAATGCTGGCTAACAAAATGTTAAAGCATTCACAACAACAGACTCCACAAAGATTTCTTTGTTCCCTCTGTAGACTCCTCTGTGGAATCCACTGCTAGGTTCTGCAGATAAATGAATTAGGAAGAATGATACCAGCAGGTAAAGGGACCAGAGGAAAGAGAAGCACTTCTTCTCAAATGATTTTTAGTATCTGTTCATTCCTGCACTCTATTCACAGCGGTGGGATGCACACATTCAGTTATGTGAAAGAAGTCTTATGAATTCACTAACAGATAGTTGGTGAAGAAGCTGGGAGGTTGTTTGTGCTAGAGGGCAGAGCAAACATATTAAGTTGTTCAAACGTATGGGTAAATGGTGATAACTACATGTCATTCCACTCACCATTCACTATTCTTATATTCCATGTACTTCCTGGAGACTGAGCCACTATGGTGAATTTAAAAGGTGGTCCATATGGATGGTCATCAAGATCTTTAGCTGTGATCACTACTGACGGATTGTCCATACAAACTCTTCTGATTTCATCAGTCACGAATGGGCAGTTATCATTGACATCTTCAATAGTAAGCACAATGGTTCCAGTAGCTGTCTTGTAAGGACTGTCTGTAATAAAGTAGATTCATGGGTGTGAGAGAGGATATTAGAGGAATTTCACTGTTCAGGTAACAGACAATTCTGACAGAACAGAAATCATATACTGAAGTACAACTAGGAAAATATCAAACTGTACAAATCATAAAAAACATCTAAGGAGGAAAAAAGAAAGCAAAGGCTTGGTTTTGAGTGGCTAAGTGACAAGTTAAATAACTGTCCAAAGACTGAATGGCTGAGCAACACAAATCTGCATATGCTCCTTTGTATGCCTGTCTCAGCCTCAAGTATAGTTCAAAGATGATGTCCTAAGAATTCAAGCTCTGAGTTAATCTAGTGAACAGATAGCAGCTTCATTTACTGTATATACCACTAAGCAGTCTTTAAGCAGTTTACAACTGTAAGCTAATTGCTCCCAGCAAGGAGGGTACTCATTTTAGCGACCTTGGAAGGATGCCAAGTTGAGTCGACTCTGAACCCTGGCTGGAATTGAACTCACAACCTTGAGTGAGTGGCTGCATTTAACTACACTGCCACCAGGGCTCTTATGATTACAAAAGTGTCCTAGCCTAGTAAGACATCAATGTGTGCCCAGACAACACAGAGATGCAAAAAGAGTTTGTTCATCCATTCATTATAACACGGTAAGTATTTCTCTGTGTACAGATTTTATTACTTGACTAGGCAATAAATATTGTGTGCTCCTAGCTACTCCTTCAGTTCTGAAGAAGGCAGGCAGGCAAGCAAGCAAGCAAGTGAGAATTCTGCAGAGTGAGATACTAAAAAAGTAATGAGTCTAAGAAAGTGGGGTATGTAGGGGCATTTAGTTAACCTCTAGGCCAAGATTCTCTGCACTTTTAGTGTAGCATGAATGCACTCCAGTGTGGTTATGCTGGATTCCATAATTGCACAACCAAATAGTCCCCCCCCCCGCACCCCTATTCATCAAATCAAAAATGTGAGAGAAGACTGTCTATGTGCTTGTAAATCAGCAACATTCCTGAGTATTATTAGATATTAGGGCCAGAGCAGACAGTATGGAAAGAGTGACTTGAGTCCCCTCCAGTCAGAAGTGAGTCTGAACCCCACTGCACAACCCTCCCACAAAGGCCGGCTATGCACACAGGGCCTGTCAGGAGTCAGATTAAACAAGCTACTTTTTGATCTGGTCCAAAGGGCCAGAGCACGGATTTGCTGGAGCTTCTGGCTGCTTTGGAGGTGTGCATCGTCTAATTGGCATACTTCCAAAGTGGCTGGAAGCCGCTTCACCCCTTAGTTGCAAACTTCAAGGGGAAAAAAATGAAAGAAGAAAGAGCTCTTTTCTTACCTTTACTAATAGCAAGTATCTCTGCCTTGTATACCCCATTGACTACATAGATTGACTCCCGATCAATCACTTTGCTAAAGGTGATTTCAGCAGTCGTTGGGTTAGCATTAAACCAGGCAGCAGGATCATGCCCCATCTGATAGCTGAACAGATATGCTTAGAATTAGTTATAAATACTAAAAGGCTTTCATGCACCAGAATATTGCTACTGCAGAGAGACCAAATTAAAATTAAATATTTTAATTTAAGAATTAACAATCTTCAAAAATGTTTCTATTTTTAAGCAGTTGCATTAATCTAACATTTAGTGAGAAAGATGCGTATATTTTAATAAGCAATCCAAGAAACCCTGAATTTATTTTTGAAAAAGAGAATTTTTAAAACAAATAAACAGGAAAGTCACATTAGCAGTCCACACTCTGTCTATACCTCCCCCCCCAACATTTTGGTCTTCTTAGACTTTCAGGTTGTGTTAGCTTTAGCCAAAGGGTTTCTTACCGTACATTAGTGGCAACTCTTCCAGTATCCCGATCAATGGCTTGAAATTGTCCAACTTTGTAAGTATGTATAGTTTCACTTGTTAAGCCTTCAGATGCAGTAACAGTTATTGTAGTTGGATCAAAACCTGGTCCTTCTATTACATTGTTTATTTGTACGACAATTGGGGTACCATGAGCTTGATACTGGGAAGCCACTGAATAGTGGAAAGGAGCTATGTTCCGTACACCAATGCTCAGAGGTATGCTTGAAAATTGTTCATAATCAATTTCCTAAAAGAAGGAAATCGTATGTATATATTTTTCACATATACCAATATACATAAATGATATTGTATGCATCCATATATTGTAAATTGTAGAGTGGACCCTTGGTATCCACTGGGGTTTGATTCCAGAACCCTCTGTGGATATCAAAATCTGTGGATGCTCAACACACATTATATACTGTGGTGTAGTAAAATAGTATCCCCCATATAAAACAGCAAAATCAAGATTTGCTTTTTGGAATTTATTTTTGGGGGGATGTTTTCAAGATGTGGATAGTTGAATCCATGTCCATGGATACAGAGAGCCAATTGCAAACTGTGTGAGTGTGTCAATACAGTTACAGAAACCAAAATAAGATAAAGTACTAAAATATAAAATATAGGCGTGGGACAAACTGTCCAAAAGGGATGGTCTCCCAGCACCTTGTTTTGCTGCACGAGGAAGCTGCAGTGGACAAACCGTGCGGCTTCCTCGCGCAGCAAAAAGAACCTACAAAAAACGGGTTCTTTTTACAACGTCATTATGGCGCCATGATGTGCGGACGCTAAGAGTCCATTGCGTCAAAATGGCAGCGCCCATCTGTACAGGGCGCCGCCATTTTGACACTCTCGTCACGTGCGAGGGGCGAGGGGCGTCTGGAAGTGTCGCCCCTCGCATGTGACAACGGTGCCCTATAGCGCCCATCTTTGCAGCGCCATCGTAGTTAAAATACAACTAAAGAAATAAAACACAGCATTGAACTTTCCATTTTTTAGATGAAGGAGAAATAAACCCAGTTTAAAACAACAGCTAAAAACTCAGATTTAAATCAAATGCTAGACCCATCAAATGCTAATTAATGGGACTTGCTTACTTAACAATGAGCAATAGCTCAAGATGATGATGATAATGATGATTACCAAAGTGCTGATAAGTATCCTCTCATATTTTCATGGGCTGTCAATACACAAGGAGAAGACTGCTGTAGCTCAGTGCTATTCAAAGTGGGCGGGGGGGGGGGTCCCTGGTCTGGTTGTGGTCCCTGAACCACTGACTGCTGGTCTTTGGGGAGATTCCAGGAATGAAAAAACAACAAGGGGCACACAAATTTAGTGCCAGTCCCTAGCCCATTGGGGAAAAAATGTCAGTCCCTTCATCTGATGTGGACAGCATCCATAGATATCAGAGTCTTTCTGTCTCTATCTTTACAAGACTATGGAAACGATGGTGCAAATCAGGTGTATACACACAGACAGAGGCCTGGAACAGACAGGCCCAATGAAGCACCTGCTGGCTGCTCTGGGGGCATGGCATTTACAAGACATATGTGCCCAAAGCAGTCTGAGGTCACTTTGATGTCATGGAAAAGGAGCTAGGATAATCTGGGTTCCTGGCAGTGTGGCTTGGGTCCTGCGGCGGTGGCCCATTTTGGGAGTGGGCTGTACAGTCGCCATGGTCCCCACCTGCTTGCAGCCAGAGTGTCCTTGGGTCACTCCTGTCCACCCATCTGCTCTGACCCAAAGTATACATATGCATGCCTGATGTGTACATGACATTTATTTTAAACTATCTTGCATGGAAACCAGGTAATGGTTTGACAGTAACATAACTGTTTTTTACTTTAGTAACAATGCTCTTGTTAAGAGGTGGAGCTGTCCCATCCTGCACTGTTAGGGTACAGGCCCAGAAAGTATGGCTCCACATCCTTTTCATTACATTGAGGCCCTTCAAGATAATGCTGCCCTTTGTTAACTATGGAGTCAAGCAGGTGGCTGAAAAGGTCCACACCAGGACTGTGCTGCTGCCGTTTATGCTGGGATTGCAGCAATGGAATGCACCTGGCCCCAATCCAGGCTGCCACCATGTTCCTGAATCTGACCAAAAAGGAGTGAATTTTCCCACTCTTTTTTGGCCCAGCTCTTCTGGGTTGGAGTGGGCTTGGCGTGGATTCTGGCCATGTTCAGGGCATGCATCATGTAAACACCATGCCCCCAATGGAGCCCAGCAGTGGGCCTTTTGGCCCATCTGCTTTGAGCCTATATGGCTTTTTAACTTTAAAAAAGCATCTTGGCTTACACTGAACATATTCCAAGAATGAAACACTTAAAACCAATTTTATTTCCCCCATTTGTACAAGGGAACTTTACTACTCTATGCACATAGACAAAGAATCAGATTGCAAATTTCAGTGGAAGTGAAACATTTGAAATTCATACCTTTACCACCCTCAGGATACCCTCATTAGTTCCTTGGTCAAGTACTATTTCAAAGTGGTTGTTTTCATTTCCAGAGATAAAGAAAAATTCAGCAAACCAGTTATCTGACATTGCTAGATCTGCATCTTCAACTTTTATCCTCAACAGTTCTGGACTGAGGGAGTTTTCTATGATTGTTACTGAATACTAGAAAGGAAAAGAAAAAGACCGCTGAAACTTGAGATATGTATGATGTTTCTACCAATTCTAAACTGACTTTGCATAGAGTTCCCTTCCTGATTTTAAGCCTCCTAATGTACACAAAGTATGTACTACTCATTTCATCTGGCACTCATATGGATAGAATATGGGAATCTACTTTTTGAGGGCGACATATCAGAATCTGTTAGCCAGCATGACTAATATATTTTGTAAGTTCTACATATGAATCAATTATTGTATGGAATGAAGGGGCATACTTTAAACTTTCCATAAACGATTACCCCCCCCCCCCCACGCACACACATTGAATTACTAGGATGACAATATCAAGCTGAGGGCAAACATTTTTCAGAAAGTAAAGAGACAAGCTTTTAAGAAATGGAACCAACCTGAGGATGGCTCTTCCTTGAAACATGATGAGGAAGAGTGTTTATTTAACAAAAACTTTAAAGAAAAATTAAAGTATAATAAATGTAACACATTCAAACATATGCATGGGTAGCCATGTTGGTCATACAGCAAAATACAATGACATCCACAATCTACAAAACAATTATACATTCAAATATTCAAACATAGTGAATCTCCAGCCTGCTATGATGATCTTACTAACCAACCATTCACCTTGACTTTTATGTTCTCAGCATATCCATACAGAGTAGTTCTTTCCCCCTTTTCATTCCTTGTTCCATTTGCTGTGCTTGTGAGATAATTAATCATGACCCAAAATTTGTTGGGAGTAGTTGCCTCTTTCATATAGACAACAGATTAGTTACTACAGTGGTGCCTCGGGTTACGAAATTAATTCGTTCCGCGGCTAATTTCGTAACCCGAAAAACCTTCGTAACCCGAATTGCCATAGGCGCTAATGGGGAAAAAAGCCGCGGCTCCGCCGCGGCTCCATTTAAACAGCGCCGGCGTTTTTTCGTAACCCGAAAAAACGTTCGTAACCCGAAACAATAAATCCCTATGGGATTTTTTCGTATCCCGAAAAATTCGTAAGCTGGGTAATTCGTATCCCGAGGTACCACTGTACAAGAGTCCCTGGATTCATTCCAAATCAGATATGACAGAGAAGGGGAAGAGATTTTGGTAACAGGGCAGATCCCTACCCTTCCAACCCCTTATAGGCTGTATAAAACCAGGAGACATGATCATGTGTCTTGATGTCATGGAGCCCTGGTGGCGCAGTGGTTAAATGCCTGTACTGCAGCCATTCACTCAAAACCACAAGGTTGCGAGTTCAAGACCAGCAAAAGGGCCCAAGCTCGACTCAGGCTTGCATCCTTCCAAGGTCGCTAAAATGAGTATTGGGGGCAAATTAGCTTACTTGCTATTTAGCTTATTTGTTGTTCACCGCTATGATCTTTGGAATAGCGGTATATAAATAAAACAAATTATTATTATTATTATTATTATTATTATTATTATTATTATTATGGAGGTGGGTGTGCAGGCCTCAGTGTGAGCTTCTGGAATGCTCAAGAAGCCAGTACTAGAATGTGAAAGACTTAACCTGCTTCATACATTTCCCCACCAGAGAAAGCATTGATGTGATATGGTTTCCTGTTGTTTCAAATCTATGAAGTTTATTTCACAGGCCCCTGGAATGGGCCTGGCACGTTACAAAAAGGGGTATGATGGGAAAGGGAGGCGGCATAGAATGCATCTTAACATACAGGAGAACGCCACTGCCAGAATTTCCCATCGCATTCTGGATGCATCCTAGAGGGGGCGATTTTCAGGAAAGCTTCTAAAGAGTTCCTGAAAATTGCCTCCTCTGGGACGCATCTGGAACGCGATGGCTACTTCGGACATCAGCATTGGTGTTCTCCTGTACAGTAAGATGCATTCTACGATACCTCCTGTTCCCATCACACTCCCTTTTGTAACACACTGGGCCCGTTCCAGGGGCCTGTGTGATAAACTACTATATTTGGGAAGGCCAATGGCAGAGAATAATCACTTCTGTTATCTCCAACTTTTGGTCAGAAATAACAGGGGTACCTTCTTCATCCTCTTTTCCCAGTTGAGACAATGATCAGGGTAAGAGATGGGGAACCCACAGGACTAAAGAATTTGGAACAGTTGAGAGGTTTTCAAGAGTGAGACGGGTGTTTCCTGAGCCTTCCTAAGCAAGTGGGAGGGGAACCAAATGATTGGATCTTCTTCCACATTTGAACATAATACTGCCTACAGGTAGGAAACCAGCTGTCATGGAGAGGTACTGCAATCCAGCTTGTCATGGAGAAGTGTTACATCTAGATGCTTTAGGTTTTCAAATCTGCCTAGAAAGGGTTGGCAAACTTATGCACTGCTTGATCTTCTTAGACTACAAATTCAGTACATTCCAGATTGTGCACCAATGGTCAGGGGTAATGGGAGTTGTAGTCTAACAATATTTGGAGGACTGCAGATTCTCCACAACTGTTGTAGACAATATTTTCCATTAAGAAGAGCCCCATCCTCCATGTGATGTCAACTATATATTGAACTGTAGATTGTATTTGGTGATCATGAATGAACAAGCCCATTGCTCAAATACAGAGAAAAGGGTATGTAGCTCAATAAAAAAGAGCAGGCACAAAGTCTCAAGGACAGCCCCTGGACTCTCCAGTTAAAAGAACTCCAGAAAGCCAAAACATGGATGTACCTATGACCTCAGACTGCTTATGCCAATCAGATAATACCACTGGGCTAGATGGACTAAAGATGGCTTCCCATATTAATTCCATCTCTGTCATCTGAAGATCACATCATTCACTCAGGAGTGTATGTTAAACAGTGAGATATAGCCAATCCTTCTCCTTTACAAGCAAGTCCATCTATTCTATATTTCCTTTCCAAGTGAATCTAGAAGGAATCATATAGTTTTAACACACTTGTCTGTCCCATTCACACTTTACTGTTTTAGATATACATTAAAAGAAATACAACCTTGAAGAACACTTAAAACCATTGGCCTAAATTCTGTTCTTAGCCCTGACTGGAGTAGAGTAATTGAACCAGTTGCATTTCCATATGTATTGACTCAATTGTTGTATGCTTTCAAGTTCTTTGTAACTTATAGGTAAAAGTAAAGGTTTCCCCTTGACATGAATGTCTAATTGTAACCATTTGTAGGGGGCAGTGCTCACCTCCATTACTAAGCATTGTCCAAAGATGATCCTGGTGGTCATGTGACCAGCATGACTGGATGAAATGCTGTTACCTTTCCACGGAAGTGGTACCTATTTATCTACCTGCATTTGCATGCTTTCGAACTGCTAGGTTAGTAGAAGTTGGGACTAGTGACAGGAACTCACCCCATCATGTGGCACTTGCCAACCTTTCAAGCTTATGATCATCAGAATTGCCACTAAGCCACCATGTCCCCTTTTTAAATGTGTTAACTTATGGCAACCTTGGCATGCTACAGACCGCTCTTTCAGGGGCGGCCAGCACTCGCCCCTTTTCTCACCAGGTTAGGGGCAGGGCAGCCTCAGCGGCAGCCCAGAAACCCCAATCTGGCGCTTTTTGGGACCATGGAGAAGCAGCAAAATTCTGCTTCTCCATGGTCCCGAAAAGGGGTGTCCTTGGGGCTTCATGCCCCAGGACACCCCGACAGGTGCAGCAATGGGAGAAAGGGGACGCCTGGCCCTTTTTTCCCATGGCATCATTCCCACGGCCATCTGGTTGCCACGTGGGAACAAAGCTTGTGGTGCCGCAACCAGGAAGTGGCATTATCATGATGCCACTTCCTGTGCACCACGTTTGGGCGCTCAGCGGTGGCGCCGACATCATGGTGGCCCCTATGTAGATGGAAGGCCGCAAGGATGACGCCACCACGACGTACAAAGGTTGTGGGGCATGCGGATGCTCCATCCCCACGCAACCCTAGTACGTGGCCAGGCAAAGCGCCAGTCTGAACCAGGCCCTTAAGATGAACCTATCACAGAGTTTTCTGGGGCTGAGACTGCATGACTCTCCCAAGGCCACCCACTGGGTTTCCAAGAATCAAACCAGAATCATAGTGCAGCACTCAAAATACTGCACCACACTGACTCACTACTCAGCAATTAATTCTAGCTGAAACTAACCAACAGGATTCCAACCATTTATACACAAAGAAATCTTGGAAAAGTTTGAATAGTTTTCAGCTTGCCAACCTGGATCCATATATCACAGACTGTACTGCACTGTTACTGTTATGCAAATTCAAACAAAACACTTACTTATTACTTTTATTGCTAGCACCACTATTGCTATTATACTGGAAGAGAAATTATGTGCTCTGGTAGTACAGATTGCTTCTATTTGTATTTCAGAATGCATAAAAATATACCCTTGTACAAACCATACTTCCCTCAAGTCCTCAGAAAACTACTGTATCATAAACCGTGAAATTTATTATCACAAGTGATGCTATTTTGTACTTGAAAACTTACCGAACTCTGTGAAAGAACTGGAAAGTTATCATTTACATCTTCAACAGTAACCTGACACAAACATTCAGATGATATTCCATCTGGACCTCCATCCCTATCTGTGGCTTGCACAACCAGAGAATATTGGCCAGCTTCCTAAATTAGGAGAAGAGGAAAGTGGGGAAGTAGTTTTGGTGAAAACATGTTGTTGTTTTTTAAAATCACATTAATAAATAATAAAACACATTTCTCTAACACAGGGCTTTTTATTTCATCATGAAGATAAAAAGTGATATATTGAGAAAGATGTCTATTGTCTTTTTTCCCCTCCAGTTTCACTGAAATAATGTTTGAAATGGAGGCATTTACTACTAAGGCTTCCTAGATTATTCAAAAGCCTCAGAGTTTGGGAGGAGTTATACCTGTACTTATCAGAGTCCTCCCCACTCCCCATATCCATACAACATTTCTCCCATCTCAGTGTTTTTCTTGTGAAATTCTGGTGCTAAACAATTCTTGGAGCCCCCCCTCCATCCCCCGGTCCTGAATTTCCAGTACAGACTAATATCACTTACTTCTATTCATTATCTTTGTTCCTTTTTGGGAATCACAGAGATCTTGTTGCTTTTTCTTTTCATTACATGTTTCTATGAACAGCCTAAATGTATTTACATGTACATAGGAACTTTTACCCTTTCTTTTTAGAGTTCTAGCACTAATGTGGTATAGCCTTATATCCTTTAGCACAGCGATTCCCAAACTCTGGTCTTCCAGGTGTTTGGGACATCATCTCCCAGAAGCACCAGCCTTCTGGCTCAATAGTCTGGAATTCTAGGAACTGAAGTCCAAAACACTTGAAAGGCCAAAGTTTGGTGATCACTGCTATGATGATACAATAAACTAATAAACAATTAATTAATTAATTAATTAATAAAAAACTGTAGATGGAAATAAACAGGGGTGTTACTAAAGGGATGCACACCATGTGGCACCCTTAGGAGACGTGACCCCACTGCTTCCCAAACATCAGCTATGGCATTTGCCTGTGTCCCTTTAAAATGTTGAAGTGATGGTATGAGTGGGCAGAGGGTCAATGGGAAGAGAAAGGAGGGGCCACAGGTTTTTTTAAAAAAATAATTTTAAATTTTAAAATATTTTTAAAAATTAAATTGCATATTACATTTTTTAAAATTTAAAATTATTTTAAAATTTTCTTTAAAAACACCACATCTTACCAAATTGTCACTTTAACCATATGAAACTATGTACATGTAAATGCATTTAGGCTGTGCATACGATATTGTAATCTAAAGATAATAATTTTAATTTTGCTAGTTGCTTCTGTTGCAACTATTGCCATCACATTCAGTGATGTATGAGAATCACAATTTATGAGTAACATTTATGAATTACACTAATACAAAAAAAAAATTACTAAGTGTTCGGTATGGTGTGGTATGGGAGGAGGTCAAAGGTTGTGTGTGTGTGAGAGACATCACGAGTTACTGCACTAGGTGACACCAACCCTAGTGATGCTACTAGAAATAATGCATGATATTGGGTGTGTGGATACTGGGAGAGAAACATACAGCAAAGGTGTTGAGTTCATAAAGAGGATGACAAGCAACCACTCCTGTATGTTCAAGAGAAAGAAGAGAGTGGTTGAAAAGAAACATATAAATTAGAGGTAGTGCTACAATCACAACAAACCCGGGCAAAACCTATATTTAGGGAATTGCTAGATGTGAGAGTGAAAACAACTGTTAGAAGTTGTGAAATCCTGACAGAGAATGCCCCAACGTTCAGTGGAACTGCTGGGCAATATGGAAGAGCCCTCAGTTCAGTATGATGTACTCCTATACAAGGAGTGTGGTTGTATTCATAATAATTTCTTCCATCCCTCCTCTTCTTTCATTCTTCCTGTGTAGATTTTTTTCCCTTTTAATGACCATGAGATTGTTACTTATTTGTTGCTAAGACAACAAAAAACTTTCCTAGGTCTTTTTGTGAGAATACTGTTTTCTAAATTCAACGTGAAGACAGCAAGATTTTCTCAGGAATCATAGATATTCTTCATTAACTTCTCTATCAAGGAAATTTATAAATACTGTACCTCTCTATCAAGGATATTTGCAATGTGAAGTTCTCCATTTGCAGCATTCAAAATAAACTTTGGTGGGCCTCCAGGAGTCTGACTCAAAATCTTGTAAGCAATTTTAGAATTAAGGTTATTTGGCTCATCAGCATCTGTAGCTGTTATTTTCATCACCAAAGTGTCTGGAAAGAAAGGAAAAACAGCCCAAACAAAGAAACATTTAGTCTTGCACTACAGTTTATTAAAACAACGAATTTGGAATTCTATAATTTATTTTTGCTTCCTACACACAGGAGAGAATACATTTTAACAGGGGTCAAAGAAACTTACCAGCCTTCAGTACAAAAGAGCTTTGAGACTCCCACAAAACCAAAGAAAAGAAAACAAACAAACAAAAATGCAGTATTGTGATTTCTTGGACGAGATCAGCTTTTAGATGGTTGAAATATAGAATTTTTTCTCAAATACTATTTTAATTTTATATATGGGACAATATTATTATTTTAGTTTGAAAGTCTTTAAATTAACCTCAGAATAAATTACACTGACTTATATTTGTTTTGATTTTAAATAAACTTTCAGATGACTCTATAAGAATGGTGGTGATGATGAGGCCAGTGTATCCAGTGGAGAAAAGTGGAGGAGAGCATGAATCTACTTTTGATCTAACTGTCACTTCTTCCTCAGTTGTTTTGATCAGGAGCTTTCCTTACTCTATTTAACAAGGTTCAGCTGTGGAAGGAACAACAGTCAAACCAGGAGTGGATTTATTACCCTAGCAGCAATGGATCCACTGGCCAACTGTGTGTGTTTTAAACCATCTCTCAGTTGAGAGAGCCAAGATCTTCTGCAATATGCCCCAACAGAACCCTTGGAATGCCCATCTTTCAGTTTCACCAACTGGCAATAGACTTCCATTTGTACCTGTAGACCAGAGTTTGGAAAAATGTACCGTATTTCTTTGGGCTGCATCTCCCAGAAAGCCCCAATCTGTATGAACTTTCAAGGAGCTATTCAAAAGCATTGATTTTGTTTTGGAAATAGTGATCAGCACTTTGAATACCAACTTTAGAGACTAAAACCTAGGGCTAATTCACCACCCCACTGACATGGAAGCCAGCTGCTGCCAGTGGGTAAAAATGTTTATTTGGTAATTTCAGCACCTCATGCTTTCTAATCAGACAATGACTATATTGTCTGTAAAGGTCACAGAAAAAGTAACAGGAAGAATATGACATAGCTGAAATGTCCAAGAGTATGATCCTGCTGAGTTTAAGCACTGTTAAATGGCATTGGTTTCAATATGATTAAGATTAGCACACACTTAATGCTACTTTTAACATAAACAGGACAAGCTGCACAATCCTATGTAGGATTTGTAAATTTCTTTGCGGTCACGTAGGTGCATTTAAGTTTGGTTGGGTCCTGTCCTTCATTTCAATGGGTCTTAAAATGAGAAACAAATGATAAAGATGAAAAGGTTACACATATACTTATCTTCACAGGTAGTGATATGATGTTGGCTATGCTATTTGCAAGGTACTTACTTTCCATGCTGCTCTCTACTATTGAGCCTGCAAACATTGTCTGTGTAAATACTGGATGATTGTCATTTATATCCAGAACCCGAACTCGAAGCATAAGTGGGTTTTCCACTGATTGTCCAGTCACAGGATTTACAGCATGACAAATAATCTGAATTAAGAGTATTAAAAAAGAAACATTCAAAAGGACTGTAAATTATTTAAAATGACAAAAACTATTCACAATAAATACATGTTGCAGCAATTATGATTACTATCAAATTTTACAAAAATGTTTCTTGCCATTTCTCACAAATTCAAGGCAGCTGAAGGTGAGAATACATGAGAATATATGAGAGCCAGCATAGTTTGAATGTTGGACTATGACTCTGAAAACCAGAGCTTGAATCCTGGCTCAGTCATGGAAACTCACTGGGTAACCTTGGACAAGTCACACTCTCAGTCTCAGAGGATAGCAATGGCAGCCTCTTTCTGAAGAAACTTGCCAAGAAAACCCCATAATAGGGTCACCTGAGGATCAGAAAAGACTTGAAGGCACACAGCAACAACACCAAAGGTGAGAACTATTGGAAAGAAACGTAGCAAAAACCAATTAGTACATATATAAACAGAGCCAAAGTAGCAGAATAAATACAGTGGTACCCCGGGATACGAATTGATCGCGTTACGAAATTTCCGGGGTACGAAAAAGTTAGCTTGGAAAAAACTGTTCCGGGTAACGAAAGATTTTTCGGGTTACGAAATTTTTTTTTTGGTGTGTTTCGGCGCTTTTTGGCACGAAATTTAAAAGCCGCGGCTTTCCAGCGCTAGCGGAAAGCCTTTTTTCGGGTTGCGAAATCTTTCGGGTTACGAACGGCGCCGCGGAACGAATTAAATTCGTAACCCGGGGTACCACTGTATTGGAAATCTCAATAATACCATTCCAAACAGTTGTATTGTGCTGTATGGTAATGGTCTTGCATGATAAAAAGAAATGCAAGTAAAAACTGATATAGGTAATAGCATGAAAGAAGTTTAAAATGCAGTTACATTGTTGATAGAATTAAAAGTCATTTAAAAATGATAAAAAGCAAAAGCTAAAAATTGCTCAGTACATTTAGAGAAAATGATTTCTCCTAAAGCAGTTCCACGGCTTGAGAGTAGGCAACAGGAAGAGCTCCTCTCACATCCTCACAAGATGTGAGGATGGAAAAACCTTAGAAAAGGCTGAAGAACTAAAAGCTCAGTCAGGCTTTTATCAGAGAAAATTGTCTTTCAGTTAGCCTGGAGCAATGCTATACAGGGTTGTGCATACTTAAAAAGGAATGCTGTGATAACTAAGAACCAGCATGGGGTTTCCCAAAACCAGTTAGGCCAAACTAAATTTCTCTCTGTTTTTAAGAGTGTTACAAGCTTGATAGATCAAGGGAATGCTGTGGATGTAATATATCTTGATTTCAGTAAGATTTTTGACAAGGTCCCCCATGCTATGTTTGCAGGCAAGCTAGTGAAGTGTGAACTAGACAGTGTTGCAGTTAAGTGTTTCTGTAATTTGTTGGCAGTCTGAATCCAATGGTTATCTTCATCCTAGAGAGAAGTGATGAATGGGGTGCTTCAAGATTCAATCCTGGGCCCAGTGTGGTTTAACAATTAACAGCTACATAAATGACTTTGCCTAATGGCAGGGATGGTTTAAAGGAATGTCATTCAAGGAGGGTTTAAGACAGGCTTCGCTACAGAAAAAATTCCAGAACATGTATGAAGCTGCTCATAGGGCCTTCTCTCTGGCATTTGCCAAGCATTGGTTAGATGCTGGGGGCCCTCTATATAACAATTGGTCTGAACAAGTGAGCAGCCTTACATGGACAGAGGGGTCTTTCACATATTCCAATCCTAGACTGTAAAAGGAAATGAGTATATATTTTGCACATATTTAGTAGCACTTACAGTAAATATTGGATTTGCCTCCCGATCTACTATTTTTGTTATGTTAATTTCACCAGTTTTTTGATTGATGACAAAAATGCCAAAAGGATGTTGATCAATCCCTTCTCCAGATATTCGATATATAATTGGTTGTGTTTCTTCACAATCTGATCGGATCTGCAACATGAAACAAAAACAGAGTTTTCTTTCTGACCATGCTAATACTTTCCTCAGCCCTAAATAAATCCCTAGTGATCTTTGAGGAATATTTGACTTCCAACACTGTTCAGAGTTTAATTCATGAAGATCATTACGGTAGAATAATTTGAAATTGCTAGAGTTTGGACTACAGTTCCCCATTGCTCATTCCCAGTTTACCAAATCATAATTATTAATGCAAAGATCATTAATACCTGAACTGACTCTCTGTGACCTGAAGAATTTGCCTTCCCGCCCCTGAACTTTCATTTTTTTAATCTTTAGTTTTCTGCTTCAGACATTAACAGTTATGTGTTCTTTCTCTTTCTTGCACATATAGCGACATAGATATCCTGTTGCAGCAAAGTACATATCCATTCATTCTATACTGATGCATGCCTTGAATTTGGCAGGGACAGTCCTGATTAAACTTCTGTCATCCCACTTTTCCAGCTGTCCCAGTTTCTCTCTCATCCTCTCACTTTTGCCCTTTATCCTGAGCTTCCATTGCTGCAAACTCAGTTCAAAGGGCAAGAGTAGTTTCCACTCAGTTATCTCAGCAGAAAGAAGAGAGGACAGGAGAAGAGAGGAGGGAGGAGGAATATTGACCTTCCCAGTAGGTTCAAGAAAAAGCAAATTCCTGCACCCTCTCCTAGCATGTGTGTTTTTTTCGTTTACACCTTTTGCTTTCTTGGCCATACTCTAATGTTGTTTATCCATAAGTGTCCTGGTTTTCATCTGTGAAATACTGCAGGGTATGGTGATGGGATAGCACATAGGCATTGCATGCAGAGTAAATTTCTATACAGCTTATCAGAGAACTAAGCACTTCCTAAGTGATATACAATATATAAGCTAATTGTCCCCAACAAGCTGGGTACTAATTTTAGCAATCTATGGAAGGATGCAAGGCTGAATGGACCTTGAAGCCCTGCCTGGGATCGAACTCACAGTCTTGTAGCTGTAATACAGGTATTTAACCACTGTGCCAGCAGGGTTCCAAAACTGAATGCTTTATTGTAGGAACTCCATTAAGTTGGAAAAGATAGCTAATATTGAATTAAACCAAATTCAATATTTGCTATCTTTTCCACCTTAATGGAGTTCCTACAATAAAATGTTTAGTTTGGTCCTTTGGCCATTAATGCATCTGCTCCTTAATAAGGTTTTTTAGTCATTGCTCACACTCTCTATCAGTTTAGGCC
>NC_056525.1:192767152-192830811 GCF_019175285.1 Sceloporus undulatus | reverse complement strand
CATCATCATCATCATCATCATCATCATCATCATCATCATCATCATCATCATCTCCTCACAGTATTTGGCACCAACCGTTATTTAAAAACAACCAATCCAATCCAATCCAATCCAACTCAACCCAGCCAACCAATTCCAGCTCTGATTCTTGTCATAAACTGAGGGATAGCAATAATTTAGCAGTTTGGTTTGAATTGCTATCTCATAGAAGATTAGACCTGATTCTCCTATTAAAGGAGAGAAAAAAAGAATACTGCCAGAACTTGTAGAAGCTTTTCAGATTTCTAATGCTCACACTCCTGCTTGGGAGTCAGTTTTATGGTCATGAGTATGGGGTCACAGCAATTGAGCAGAGCAATGGAGGACAGAGGGTCTTGGAGATGTCTCATCCATAGAGCTGCCATGGGTTGAGATCAACTCAAGGACAATTAATAACAAGTGGACTGTGTTAGTTAGCCAATATGTGGCAAGCTTCTAGTCCTTTCTTCATTAGTGGTTTGCAAATAGGAGACAATATTTTAAAAATATGTTTAGCACTTACTCTGGCAATTGGATTTCTCTTTGAATTATCTTCTTCTTCTCTACAGGCTGCTGCAAATTTAATCCATTCTCGTTTCTGCCTCCGATAGGTTTTCATTCTTTCCACACCGTTGTCATCCCATTCTTTCACCTTGATCAAAAGGTAAGCTGTTTACTATAAATAGCTGAATGCCATCATTAGCAACTGTTCTGAATGCTATGTGCTGTGTATATATGTAGCTGTCTTTGTTGCCTATTGTCCTTCTCTGAGCCTGCAACCCAAACATTGGCTAAATTCCTTTAGTGTCACAGCATATTCATAAATATTAAACCTTTGAAAAGGAAAGGGTCAGTCATGGAATGCTATAAAACATTGCTGCTAGCCTGATGGAAATTAAAATAACAGTTGGTGTCACAAGTGATGTGAGAGTCCATTTACTGAATTGGGACTAAGGACTTTGGGATCGGTTAGGCTGAACACTGGGAACCAGATCAAGAATGACAACAGACTCCACAAAGGCTATGGACAGAGGAGTCATGGTCAATGGAGATACACTTGTGGGCCAGGACTGTGAAACAGGAAACTATCCAAAAACAAGGACCACATGGTAGGAAATTGCATTGTGGGTGACAGCTACATATGCGAGGAAGGCTGAATTTCACATATTGCTTCATAATAAAAAGTCAGTTTTCTCTGAAAACTTGCAGAGATTTATAGATTGTACCAGCAAGCAATTGAAATTATTATGTTACCTCAACATAGAAACGACCAATGCAGAATTCCAGGGAGACCTAGAAGGAGGATAAGATAAACACAGTAAGTACAATGCACTCTTAAATTCTCTCCCATTGACAAATAGTCTCCTGTCAAACTGTGAATAATTTGTCATATAAACAGAATATATGAAGATAAAAATCCCATTGCACAAATTTGTAGTGTAGGGCCGTTTCTATTCCTGTATGTCTGGAAAATACAATTTTTGGCACACAGGTCCCAAATTCTCCAAGTTGTCATTGATAGTGTCTATAATGGCTCTGGGAAATGTAGGCCCAGTATAGACTGGCTCCTTGCGCTGGCCTGGGGCTGATTTTAGGGCTTGAGAGAGGAGCATCTGCACGCTCCAGAGCCCTCCCGTGCTGTCCAGGTGCCATCTTGATGGGTGCCTGTTCAGATGGCGTATGCGATGATGACGTGCCTAGTGTGCTGCGTCAAAAAAGCGTGGCACACAAAGGACATCACCACACTGCTCCAGAGTGCTAATGGCACCTCTGTAGTGGCGCACAAAGGAGATACATTTCACGGATCATTGCTGTGCCATGCGGTTGTCATGGCAACAATCCGGGGGAGAAAGAGGCTGTCTCTTTCTCTTCATCTGTACATCTCCTTAGTCTAGAAAAATACAACATTTGTTAGCCCTTCCTTCCTTCCTATACTTCTAATGTAGTCCCCCAAACATGGCAACCCTATGAAGCCCCACCAACCTTGCTTCCTTTTCTCATTTATATTGCTGGCTGCCATACCTCTAATCAACAGAGGTTATATTACCACTTACTTTCAGAGCCATCGTTAACAACTCAGTGACCTCCAACTCCAACTCCCACCCTCTCTATTGCCCATGCTGGCTGGGGATGATAGCACTTGTTACCAACATGTACAGAGGTTTCCAGGTTGGAGAAGATTGACTCACACTATGATGTTTCCATTGATCTCTAGTTGGTCCTGTCAGCTGAGCTAACCTAACACTATTTGGATAAGAAAATATTGCTCACTTTTGCATTTCACCAATACAGTATAGCTTTTAATATTAATATGACCATTGTGGTCTTGAACAAAGAACATAAATCACATATAAATGTCTATGTAAAAGGACACTTGGTACATGAATATTGTTCCTTGAATCCCTGCCCTTCCTGCCAAATGCAACTACATTTAAATTAGATGTCTGAAATGAATATAGGAGAAAGACTTGTTCCAAAGCTCCTATCATCACTAATCTACTATGTTTCTTTTTTCATGGGAAAAGAAGGAAGTTTAGGGAGCAAAAACAATAGCAAACAATATCAGAAGGAACAATTGGTGTTCTGGTGGTGCAGTGGTTAAATGATGGTTAAAAGCTGGTGGTGCAGTGGTTAAATGCCAGTGCTCACTCACAGTTACAAGGTTGTGAGTTCGATACCAGCCAGGGGCTCCAGGGTTGACTCAGCCTGGCATCCTTCCGAGGTCACTAAAATGAGAACTCAGTTTGTTGGGGGCAATTAACTGATAACATTGTAAACTACTTAGGGATTACTTAAGTGCACTCATAAGCAGTATAGAAATGTATCTGCTATTGCTACTTGCTATAGCTAAAAAGATATCTGTCTCCCTCCCTCCCCCCTCTCTTTCAGAGTACAGAAAAACTTTTGTTTACAAGTTATGCAGAAGTGATGTTGATCTTATGTGAACATATTCATTTCAGTTCCTGCATTAGTGGCAATTCTGAAATATGAGGAAGGCTATTTAATTAGTAACTCCTTATGCCTTGTTGAAAGCAGGCATATACTGTATGGCATGTTTTACACAGTTTGTTCAGCTAAAATGGTAGCTGTGACATGATGCAAACTGAATTAAAAGGTGAGAATTAAAGTAGCATATAAATAGTATCTTAGTCCATCTTCTTCCATCATTTGCTATATGTCAGATTTTAGATGGTAAGATCCTTGGGAGAGAGACCTGTTCTTTCTTACTGTGTAAAGAGATGTATAAAGAGATACACACACTGTCAGCTATGTATTTCTTTTCCTCTCTGTCTCTTTTTCCCAGCTATTTTTCAGGCTGCTTGTGTACTTGTTGTGGTAGCCTGGGAGGCTTAATATTTCTAAGGTTTGACTTGTCTCTAAATATCAGATGGGAGCTGCATAGGTCTGGGTAACATACAGCCTGCCATGGCCACCAGTATGGATCCCAGGTCTCCTGATTCCCCAATGGGACCTAATTTATTTCAACCATGAATTTCAGTATAAGAGGACTCTGGGTCAGAATGAACAAATTTATTATTTTCACATTGGACCAGCTTTATTGTTCAAGAGTTTATCCATCACTTTGTCAAAGATGAAAATTAACATGGTACAGAGACAATAGTTTTAGATTACAACAACACCACAGAAGGCTATTCATACTTTCACATATTTTATTAGACACAGAAGAACAAAGGAGAACTCTTTTGCCTTTAAAGAAGGGTGTGGCCTGCATTTATCAAGCCTTAGCTTTGTCTCACCATCCCATGGGAAAGTTCTAGGTTCCACCTCCAATTCACTTCGGCAGCAAGACCGGTTTCTAGAACTGCTATCTAATCTGGCACTTTTTATTTCCAAAGTAGTTTACAATAATGCTCCCATCACAGCAAATATGTGGCATAGTTAGGTGTTATTTGTTTCTCAAAAATATTTTTAACATAAAGGGAAGTGAGGGTGAGAAAGAACAACTTCTCTAAGTAAAGGGAACAGCACAGTGCTTCACAATTTTGTATCAATACCACACCTTTTATTATGTTGTACCGAGTTCTCAAAGCTCACAACTGTGGGAATCTGCCAGATACAAATTCAGCATGTGATGATGATGGGATACACAACAGGATGGTTGGCTTTGTCCTGCATCTGATATGGACTGAGATAGTCATCTGAACAGTCCCTAAAGTACAGTGCAAAGGGTGGCTGACTGGGGAATGTACAGCTTGCCAAATACTCCATAGTTGCTGCAAGTTTGAAATATGTCCCATCAAATCCAAAAGATGCACACCATAGATAGATCACCCATTGTTCATTTGAATGTCTGGAGACATCCAAAGACTGCCACAATGACTATCTGAATATCTCTCATGAGAGATAATAAAAACAAAACAAAACAAAACAACAACAACACTGAGACTGGATAATGGTGCTTATCTCTGGGAATGAAATATTGCTAGCTGTCCTGTTGAGTCCAATTTCATGGCAGAATATTTTAGATACAAACCTTAATGGGCCTTGCATAAAATATAATGCCATACCAGCTGTAATGTCATAAATGCTGTCATTATTAAATCTGTTCATTACAGTGATGTCATTTCCCCCCATGGAATACCCATATTAAATTTGTTGTGGTACAGTCTTTTGCCATTTCAAATATGATCACATATAATATGGGATAAACTTTGTTGGATTAAAGTTATCTTCAATGAAAGTCTTTATATGAAAGCCTGTTAGTCTGGGGTATGTAACCTACAGGATCAGGAGCAAGTGGCAAGCTGCACAGTATTGCTCATGTGCACCTCGCCTTCATTTCAGTGGAGCATGCACAACAGAACTTGTGACCTTCATAAACTGAGAAGTACTGGCTGCAGTTTATTATTGTTGTGTTCTGACCCTTATAACAACTGGCATGTGGAAAAATATGGAAGTCTCCTACTCCAGCTATAATCAGTTGTTCTAGAAAAGAGAAGATGTATTCATAAATACTCATTTTGTTGAATTTAAGGGTGTCAATACTGCTTATTTATTTGATTTGTATTATTTACGTCATTTGTTTATTACCTCACAACCCACCAGGATAGCTAAGGCAAACACCCTTGTCTCATTCAGAGTGACGTCCATTGCTGTTGGTGGACTTTTAGTTCAAAAAATTCTTATGAACTTGTTATATTTTCCTGGAATTTTTTTCTCCAAGGAGGGCAAGGTCCCATATGTTTTTCACTTTCATCCTTTATTTTCACCACAACCCTCTGAGGTAGGTTACTTGGACCGACATTGGTTAGTCTATGGTCACCAATAAGCTTCACAGGCCAAATGTTGTCCTAAATCCATCTCTTAATCCCAAATGGAGTGGATCCATCGGGTCAACAGGCTTTAAGAAGTCAATACAGTACTTTATATATTCAATGAACCTAATCTACTTGAGATTATCCAAAGTATTGTCCACTGTCAATGGCAAAAACAATCCAATGGCAATCCATCATACACCTATTGGATAAAAAACCTATTTTATTGTTTAAGAATAACATGAAAAAATGCTACTTGATTATTTTATTTAAATTATGTGTTGCCATTTTCCTAATAGCAGTTTACAAGACTAAAACAGCTGAAAATCCGATGCTGCAAAAGTTTTAAAACAATTAAATTAATTATTATGTAAACACACACATACTTTAAAACTGTATACAGCTGGTCCTCCATATCTATGGATTCTGCATCCATGGATTCAATCATCCATGGCTACACACACACACACACACACACACACACACTAAGGGCCCACTGCAAAATAAAGTAAATTGCATCAAATCTAAGCAATATGTGCATTGATGCATCATTAGATCAGTGTAGCATACAGCTGTCAATTTGAATTAAAGAATGAAATAAGAACAGTAAAAAATTCAGCACATTAATTTGGAGTGACTATGAAAGAGAAAAGAGGACACACAGGAAATCAGCAATTTTTGATGGACATGTAAGACCCAGGATGTAGGAAGCTCTGTCTAACTATGGCGGGATACAGACCACCCCTTTGGGGCGGCCTGCACCTGCCCCGTTCTCCAACGGTCAGGGCCTCAGCAGCCACAGCGGCAGCCCCAGAGGCCCTGATCTGCCGCTTTTCCTGGCCTCAGGGAAGCGGCAAAACGCCGCTTCCTCGCGGCCTGGAAAGGGGTGTCCTTGGGGCTCCATGCCCCAAGGACACCCCAACAGCGGTAGGGAGGCAGAGAAAGGGACCGCTCAGCCCCTTTCTCTTTTGCGTCACTGGCGCAGCCATGTAAAGGCTGCACCAGCGACACAAACGGTGAAAGGAGCTCCAAAACAGTGGTCCTTCCGGCGCCACTGAAAGGGCGCCACAAGTGCCCTGCAGTGGCGCACGAACGTCACACTTGTGCCACTCTGTTTGGAGGTGGCACGGCCGAGACGTCATAATGGCAGTGCCCATGTAGACAGGGCGCCGCCATTACAACACTGCAGGTATGTGCTAGGGTTGCAGGGCATCTGTAAAGGATGCCCCGAGGCAACCCTAGCATGTATTCAGGCCGGTGCTTTGCACCAGTTTTGATACCGCCAATAAAAGTTTTCTATGCTTTTCAAAGTAAGGAAACCAACCAGTATATTCATAGAAAGCTTCAACAATAGGGAAATGCTTAGTCTAACTTAACCCTATCTATCCAGATAAAAGATCTAGCAGGATAGAGTGGCTGCCATTCAAAGCAGATAACAATGAACTGAATGGAGCAAACGTCTGAGGTCACTGAACTTCATGTGTTCAGTGAAAATTCATAGCATCTTCTCTGATGGAGACCTCAAACCAAAACAAATTTCCCTGTTAGTTACAATGGATGTAACAGGACTATGTGTATGTGTGCTTGCATGCCCCTTCAAGTTGCTTGTCGACTTTTGGTGATCCCACGAATTTCATCAGGCATTTTTTGGCAAGGACTATTCAGAGGTGGTTTTGTCAGTTTCTTCCTCTGAGTCTGAAATATAGCTTACAGCACCTGGTATTTTTGGCAGTCTCCTGTCCAAGTACTAACTGGGCCTGCCTCTGCTCAACTGCCAAGATCAAATGGGATCTAGTGCCTTTAGCGTATTTAGGGCTATACAGTCCTTGCATGCTTACTACCATTTCAAGATGTTCAGGGTTGTGCTTTAAATGGGTCATTTTTAGGTGAATTCTAGGTATGAAGTATTTTACAGGTTTGCATCCAGAAAGCCTGAACTTTGCAACTCCAGACTTACACTCCTGTCCATGGGAGTAGTGCTACTTCCACTGATTTAATATGCTGCTTTACTAGTTCTACTTCAAAGCCATTAGCAAATGTGTATTAACTAACCATTATCAGTGCCAAAGCAATATTACATGCAATTAAGGAATACACCCTACTCCACCTACTTGCATCCAAATGACTGAACATGCCCTTAATTCCTGATTTATTCTTTTCCACAATGCTGTTCAATTCCAGGGTTGAGTCTGCTCTTTGAAGTTGAGCAAAAGTATTGCTGTGAACAGACTGAGTATTCCAGCACATTATACTATTAATCATCTTTATGCCATAGTGATATCCAGTTGTGTCAGCAGTTTGGGCTATGCATTTTATTCCTGAGCCAAACCTCCCACTGAACCAGATTAGATCTTCCTTTTTTTAAAATTAAATTTACATCCAAAGTTTTGTAGCTCTGCTGTCAAAATCCTAGTAAATGGTGTCTCCAGGCCCAACCAGTTATAGCATTAGAATTTCCACTGTAATCAACCGCAACTCATGGTGTAATCTTAAACATATCTCATCAAAAGGAAGAAATGAAATTTACTTCTCATCTTCAACATGAGGCTAATTTCCAGATAAGTTCATGCAGGATTGTAGCTGCTATGAGATTGATATCCATTTAAAATTGTGCATGATTACAGCCTAATCTGCTGTCTGATGCCTAGCTATATTAAAAATATTTCTTTTTAAATTAATAGTAGTCAATAATATTTATATTTTTTGCTATCTCTTGTTCTTTTTAATATTTCTTTAAAAATCTGTTTAAAGTAGAAACCAAATTAACAAAAACACTTTAATTTGGGAGCCTTCTGAGGTTGCTGGATGAACTTGATAACCAGAAACTCTCATCTTAATTCAAAAAGAGAGATCTGTGTATGAAAAGAGGCTTTTATGACTGTCTCCATCTCAATGTGAATAGATACCTGGATGTTTCCACCTGTTTTGTCATACATCTGAGTTTCATTGGACAGGCTTGACATTCTTTCTGAGGTGCAGGGAGATCAATCACAAGCTGCACCTATCTAGCTTCATAATGTTGAATTTGGATCTTTATATTTTTTTTCTCCTGTGGGAGAAATCATTCATACCAAAATATACAGGTGAAGTGGAAATTTGTTTGGATTCAGTTTATAAGCAGCAAAATTATGTTATTTGACACAAACATGCTTCATGAACCAACTACAAGACAAATCCTGCATCCCAGAAAACAAATTCACCATTTATTTTGGGTGTAGGTTTTTTAAAAATTTAGATCATGAAATCCCTATCTGTCCACACATCTTGCTTTTATTGAGGCCCCAAACCTGTAACATATATTCAAGCTAGCAGGTGCAGCAGCAAACGTCAGCTTTGGAAAGCTAGGATGCTCTTATCAATATATATATATCATATATATATGGTGTATACCCATATTTGTTCACATTTTTTTGTGTCTTGAGATGCAATAAAAAATGAAAACGAAAACGAAAATGTAAGTGCCCTAAAGATTCTGTACATCATATGTCAAATGCTTCATTTGATCACAATATAAATTATTATTTTGCACAACCCACACTGAACAGGCCTGCCATGGTGACTTTGTGCGTGCTTTGCATTTAAATAAGTCAGTTTCTTGGTGCATTGTGCAAATTACTCTGGAAGAAAAAGGTATCAATTTACATGCCAAGTAGCTCAACCCTTTCCATGCACTAGAGACAGGGCCATATAGGGCACAATCTGCTCTTTATATTTAGAAGGCTTTAATCATATCTAACTCTATGTTGCATTGTAATTATACTCCTGTCTTTAATGTATAATTTTGGAACCAACTATTTAGCTTTAAAACTCAGATAAAATATATAGGAAATTTAGTTTTCTTACTTTTAACATTTAGCAAGAAAAATGCAGGTGCTCACATGAAACTAAAAACCTTTTTGGCCAAATGGAAATGGTAATAAGAATCTAGTTCTCACAAGGCAGGTGGCAAGAGAAAGATCATGCTGCATTCATTGCCTTCCTGAAGCAAGCCTGTACAAGTATCATGAACACAACTTTTAACCATATAATTCAGGTACTTTCAGGGAGTATTTTTGGATCCAGCAGGTGTTGAACAATCTGAGCAGATGAGGAAATATGTCCTGCCTCCCTGTCAAGTCTTGAATAAAGTAGCTTGCTCAACCTTCCACATGTCTGTACTTTGGACAATTTTGTTTTCGTAGATGAACCAGAATATTATCAGCATGAAATGATATAAGGGAATCCTCTACCACCTTTGAAACTACATGAAAACCAGAAATTTCAAGTATATGTTTTTGTGGATTCCAGTTAACTTCATCAGCTATAGTCTGATGCATCTTGAATCCATGAAAGCTTATAGAAGAAATCTCTTTTTCATACAGGTGCTACAGGATTCCCTTATATCTTTTTATGCTGACTAAAATCACTATTTATTTAAATGATACAAAACATTATGAGTTAGTCCAATGTGTAACATAAAGTGTTGGCCATTGAATGGTGCATCCAGATTGAATAAAAGGACCAGAAAGTTCCAGATTTTGCTCCTGTCTGATTTTATTTGGAGATTCATACATGTTTTGTTTATTCCAAGATATTTGCTCTCAGCTCATGGTGTGATTAAACACGTTGTATGCCACTTCCCCATATTGGTTTGTTTTAACCCTGTTTTAAAATTAGAAAGAGCCAGTTTTGTGGGGTGGTTTGAGCATTCGACTATGATTCTGGAGACCAGGGTTTGAATCCCCACTCAGCCATGGAAACCCACTAGGTGATCCTGGCAAGTCACACTCTCTCAGCCTCAGAGGAGGACAAAGGAAAAGGAAAACCCTTTCTATACAAATCTTGCCAAGAAAACTCCATGATAGGTTTACCTTAGAGTTGCCATGAGTTAGAAATGACTTGAGGGCACAACAACAAAGTCAGAAAGAACAAAAACAAAATTTCAATCATATTTTTCAATCAGTATGGATGCATTCAAACATTGATATATTGATTGCAGAACATAATGAACAGATTTCTATATATTTCATGGTATTGGTTGAGGGAAGATTGTATAAGGTTAGGAAGATATGCTTTTCTCTTCTGCTTCTCAAATCCCCTCTCTCCAACTTTGTTTCTCTGAAATATAATATGGCTCACAGAATACCACTTTATAGTCAAGATCCAAAGAGATGCCTCGAGCACACAAAGAGTCGGGGCATGCCCAGTGAGTTTACTGACTCCCCCCTTCAAATACAAAATTACCTCCTGCAACAATGCAGTGTTACAAACTACATTGGGAAACTCCCTCAGAGTCCAAAAGGGATTGAATTCAAGAAACTCAACAACCATGCTGGGCTTATGGAACTAACTGCACAGTAGTGTGTATCTAGGCCTTGTATATTTGGCACCTTTGTTTATAGTAAGGGTCACAGCAGGTTTCTCAAGAGACTGCTAAGCATAGAATTTGCCCATGTGGAATTTCTTTTAATACAATTAACGAAGTGTACAACTACCATACCAAGCTTTGTATTTAAATCTTGGCCATAAGGAATGTGCAAATATCTCATTCAACAGATATCAGCAATGCAAATAGTGATGAGAATGGTGTATAAAGGGCCTAGTCCCATTTTTAAAATAATGAGTAACACTCCCGACTTTGAAGAAATCTGTATCTTATACCAAGCATACAGGTACATATATGTTGCTTTGCTTTTTGCCAACCCCTGTGTTATTCACTCGACAGCTGCCTTCAGAGATTAGTTTTACTTTATTTAAGGCAAAATAATTAATCAAACGTCAGGAATAAACTCTTCTAGAACATGGCCACATGGCCTGAAAAACCCACAGAAAAACAATCAAGCTTTACTTAAATCATCTGAGAAACAAATCATAGAGTTTCACCATGATGAATCACCTTATAATCTATCTTTGGTCTAAAAAAATCACATGTGAGAAGTCACTGTAAAGATTATTTTAGGATCCTTGAAAAAAAAATCCAAGTTCAACATAGAAAATGATAATCTAAAACTCTGTTGGTATAGTTTACTTAGGCTGCATCTGCATGGCAGAAGTAATCCAGTTTGACACCACTTTAACTGCCATGGCTCAATGGCAGGAATTCTGGGAGCTGTAGTTTGTTGTGGCACCAGGGCTGTCTGTCAGAGAAGGCTAAATGTTGCACAGAACTATAGTTCCAAGAGTTCCATAGCATTGAGCAGGAAACTCTAATTCCCAGAATTCAATAGCATTGAATAGTTAAAGTTATGACAAACTGGATTACTTCTGCAATGTAATGAAGTGCAGATTCAGCCCAACTTTCTTTCTGTTTCCTCTAATAAAGGAATCAGTGGAGAAAACTGTGATTTTGCAGCTGTTTTTTACATTTCCAAAAATGAAAAATCAAACTTTTGTCTTGTTCTTTTTTACTAGCATTCCACAAAGATACAACAGATGGAATCTAGAACCATCATATCATATGAGACCATCACATCATCCAAAGTAGAAGTGGGCAACCTGCAAAAGATGTTGCACTTTAAGTCCCATTGCTTTGTGGCTGAAGTGAACTGAAGTCTACCAACATCTGGTAGTTGCCTATCCCTCTGCTGCAGCCTTTTTCAAATATCTGCAAACTTTCCCTCGTCCATTTCAGCTCAGGACTGACAGACTTCAGATGCCATGATTTCACCATTAAATCAGTTTTGCTCCATTCTATTCCTGCCATCTCCCAACATAGCTTTTTCTTGCCTGATAAAGTGAGGTGGAGACTCCCAAAGCATGCACACATTTTTGTGCCTCTGTTGTTCATCTAAGAAAAGTCTTATACTTGTATGGTATTACATGGGATTATTTTCATACGGATTTTGGATTTAAAGTTAAGAGGCTGTAATTTAAAGTTGCTGTAATCCCTGCCCAAAATCAATATAGTTTATGAACAACAAGATGGTATGAAAACATGGATCATGAAAAAAAATTGTGAATGATTTTTAGGAAGGCCTAAATCTCAATCAGTGTTTGATGTGAGATGAATCTACACTGTAGAAAGGGTGCAGTTTGACACGACATTTACTGCTGTAGATCCATCCTATGGAATCCTCAGTTTTGTAGTTTTAGCTTTAGCTTGGTCTTTAGCTTTCTCTGCTAAAGAGTGCGGGTGCCTCACAAAACTATAAATCCCTGGATTCTGGAGGATGGAGTCATGGCAATTAAAGTGGTGTCAAACTGCATTTTTTCTACTGTGTAGATGCACCCTGATTCAGCATCTGTATAAATATACATACCACCATCTTATCACAAATACCACTTTCCTCTATGTAAAAGAACTAGAAACATTGTTATTCAGTGCTTAAAAACACCTTTCTCCTGCCTGTGTACTTATAGAAATCAACCTTCAAGCTCTTCTCAGTGCTGCACTTTGCAATGAAAATCCCTATTGAACGAACATTTATGAATATTTCAGCCATTTTCTTAATTAAACCCAGGCCCAAATTTAAAACAATCTAAAATAAATATGAAATTATACCATCTTTATGATGTAATCCCTTTTAAAGAAAAATATTATTTAGGCAAAAAGTGCAACATTTAATTTTGTTCAAATATTTCCACTCTTGCTGCTAGGAGGCATCTTAGTAAAAAGGCATCGATTATATAACATCAGATCTTCAGCTTTTAAATTTTAAACAACATATAAACAAAGGACAATCTTATTAGCTGATGTTTTGATGAAACAGTGGGATCCATTCCTTGCTTACTTTAAAATAAATCTTCCTAAACTCAATGGGGATTTACTCCCTAGGGGAGCCAGCATGGCACAGTGGTTTGAGTGTTGGACTATGACTCTGGAGACCAGGGTACAATTCCCAGCTCGGCCATGAATCCTACTCGGTGACTTTGGCAAGTCACATGCTCTTAGCCTCAGGGGAAGGCAATAGCAAACCTCTTCTGAGCAAATCTTGACAAGAAAACCCCATGATAAGTTTTCTTTAGGGTTGCCGTAGGTCTGAAATGACTTGAAGGCACACAACAACAACTGAGCATAGAAGTACAGCCATAGTCTTCCCATTTCTTCAACTAGCCAGGGCCCTGAGTCACTTCCAAAGTGACACTTGAGCACTAAAAACGCTTGCTTCAAGAACTGTCCAAGTTACCTAGACCTAAGCAGAAACGTTGCAACAGCCATCGTGTCAGTATAAAGGGCCAGTTCTTCAAAGGTAATCCCAGCTTTAAAAACAAAACTTCTAAAATCCTTCTTACCATGAAAATGAACAGCACAGCAGCTGTTCTGTAAGGGAGCCAATCCATTGCATCTGTTGTCTCTTAAGTCCAAAAAAGGGACATTAACACTCCAGGTTGCTGTGCCTTTCCCTGCCCCCCTTATGGCAGTGCCTGTAAAAAACACTGCACACAGATGTTCTTTCACCCAGGCTTTGGAGGAACCTCTGGCTTCCTCACAAGAGAGAACTGAAGATGCTGTATTAACACCTTGTATTTCTCCACCCCAAACTTGTGGGCAGGTCTCACTAGAAATGCTTGACAACATCATGATTGCTCCAAGGGAAAAGCTTAGGACACACCTTGATAGTTATTGCAATGAAAAAACATTGATGGGCACTGAGGAAAACATTTGGGAGAGAAGACAGGCTTTATTCTTTTAAAGTATTTTTAAACACTTTAAAACTATATTTTATTCTTTTACACGTAATCTGTTTTAATAGTGTTATAATTTAATTCTGTTTTAATGTAACAATTTTCTATTGTTATAATTGTACTGTTTTTAATCTTGTAAATTGCACTGAGTCCCAGTTTTTTAAAAAAGGGTGGGATATAATAAATAATAATAATAATAATAATAATAACAACAACAACAATAACAATACAGGGAAACTTTCAAATGAAACCAAAGCTATCTACTACACAGAAATCTACAAATGACATTTACTGCTGTGTGATTCTGAGTGTAACTGGTAGCCTTCTGCTTCTTTCCAGCATTGAGGAAGCAGATAAAACACAGCCAAAATATAAACAAAATGAAGCAGGAAAAGTAACACATGCCCCATGTGCATTCTTCTCTCAGTAAGGTTTCTGACTATATACAGTGGTCCCTTGCCTTACACAGGGGATCCGTTCCAGACCCCTGCAGCAGTCAAGTTCTGCCTATGCTCAAGCCCCATTGAAAATAATGGGTCATGCATGTGGCGTGTATTATCGGAAATGGCGTGGGGCTTTCATCATAAACTTAAAGTCATGTAAAAGGTGCCTGCATATGATGCGGGCACACTGTACTTTCCTCTTTTCATTTTAATTTTGAGATTTCAATAAGCATTTGTAGGTGATAACGATGTGAATTTTTGAATAAATTCATTCTTACATTCAACAATGAATCATGTCACAAGTTTTCTCCCAGCTGGGTGAGATAAGGAATCTTTGCACATTTTCAAAAAGATTTTTCCCAACTCTTGGATTTTTTACCAAAAAAAATTGCATAGAAAACAGTTCTGTTACAAAATCTAACTGTTTTTTGTGTGCAAAATCCAGTTTCATCTCACACAGATCCTAAGTGATTTGTTAAAACATTTATTTTAACTTTTTATGTTAATATTTCCCAAAATGTTGAGACTGCACAGAATCTTGCTGCCAGTGGTTATTTTCTCAGTGGGTGATTGACATGTTGAGAAAGATACCCTTTCTCAATGAGGATTAAAAACACTAATGGATATTCTTTACTTCCTTGGTGGGTGACCATACAAAGCTTATCCTTTGTAGAAGGGCAAAGCATGCCACCAGAGCCATTATTTTGGCCCTCACCACCCACCCACCCCAAATTCTCACCAACAAAATGACAGTTGCACCCCCAGAAACCTCCAGGATGCATAATTTGCCATTTAAATGAAATGACACATGTGGGCCTATTTAAGGACATAAAAACATTTGAAAAAAAAAATTAGAAGTTACCCATCTGGGACTTTCCGCTTTTTAAAATGACCTTTTGAGCCCCAAAACAAGTTCAGGGAGATTGCATTTAAATGGTATACTGTGCGCATCAAAGCTGTAAATTGTGGAGGAAGGAATTTTTTTTTTCCTCAGACCCCCAGAGGTTGACCACTTTTTCTCTCTTGGAATGAATGCAATTGCACTTGATGATTTATAGTCAAATGTTTTTAAAATAAAAAATAGCCAAAGGCCAAGCTGTTTCTTCTGTCTCTCCTTGTATTCTTCTTACTGCAAAGCTTTATTCTTTTCAAAGTGATCCTGAATGCAGAGACTCATTTATTCATCCATTTATTATATGACATCACAAATCACAACAAGAGTAGTAACAAGTAATTGTATGAAGGCCTTTCACTAAGGCGCTGAGTATTTGGACCAATATAGTCAAGTATCTTGACCTGGGTCCTGACCTGAGTCAGTCCCTGGGCTGGCATGGGAACAAGTGGGCTTTTATGTGCCTGCTTGCCACTGCTCCATGGAACCACTACTGCTTCACACCCATTACTTACCTCTGCCATTACCTCTACTGAGAAGATCCCCGGCACAGCCAATGGTGTGAAAATGGGGTGCCTTGCTACACCCATGACAGCGCAGGCAGTGACGGGGCACGAGGGGCTGTCTGTTTTGCTGTCTGTTGCCATGAAGTTTCCTAGAAACTCCATAGCAAACAGTGAATCTTTACAACCCATGCTAAGGCCCCTTTGAGCCAACAGGGGCTTGAACCTCTTCCTCCAAATCGCCGCCAAAGCTAAGCTTGGGGCAGAAGGTTTGGAGAGGGAGGGAAGGGGGAGGGAGGGAGGGAGGGAGCGAGGGAGGGAGGGAGGGAGGGGGGACTTCAGTCCACTTGTCCCCAGTGGTGGCATGGGCTTGCCATCCGCAGATGCTCAAATCTGCTGAAGGCAAGTTTGTGCATACTGAGATCCCACTGTACTCTTTTAACTTCACTGTAATTTTTGATATTAGACTCTTTGTCTTCCTGTTATATGTTGTTGTTAACTATATTCGAATCGACCTCTAGTCATGGTGACTTTGTGAATGAGACATCTCCAAGTCCCTCTATCCTCTCTCTCTCTGCTCAGGTCCTGTAGGCTCAGGACCCATGGTTTCCCTGGAGATTAGCATATTACCATTCCTCCCAGCATAGATGCCAGGAAAATCCCATTCATGAAAAGATGTGAGAGAAGCCGCAAGAAGCCAGGGTTGCAAACAGGCTGCCTGCTGCCTGGCGATGGGTGAATGCGATAAGATCCACCTTCTTAAAGTTATATCCACATCTATGCCAGGAGCAAAGGTAATGTGATAATCTCCCCTGGTTATGTCTATCCATCTGGCATGAGGCCTTCTTCTCTTTCTACTGCCCTCTACCTTCCCCAGAATCATTGTCTTTTCTAATGAGTTGTGTCTTCTCATGAAGCATCCAAAGTAAGACAGCCTCAATCTTGACTTCCACTGAGAGATGAGTCTTGATTTGTCCTAGGACCCACTTCATTGTTTGTCTTTTTGGCTGTCCATGGTATCCTCAGCATTCTTCTCCAGCATCACACCTCAAATGAATTAATTTTCTTCTTATCTGTTTTGTTCCATGTCAAGCTGTCACATCCATACGTCGTGATAGGGAATACAATGGTTTGGCTGATTCAAACTTTAGTGTTCAGCTGTATATCTTTACACTTTGAGATTTTATCTAGTTCTTTAATAGCTACCCTTTCCATATCTGGAATTCAAAGATATAGCCATGTTAGTATGTAGAATCAGTATGTAGAGAGATCTTGTAGCATCTCTGAGACTAACTGAAATAAAGAAGTTGGCAGTTTGAGCTTTCATAGACTTCAGTCTACTTTCTCAAATATTTTCAATATGTTGTCCACTGTTTTTCCCCCCATATTTGTTGGCATATTTTAGTTAATACTGGTATTGCTTCTGTTTGTGTGGTTTGAAGCAATTAATTTGGGATATTGTCTGTTCCTGGTAAGTTATTATTTCCAGTTTCTATGTGTGCCACTTCCACCTCACTTTCCACAGTTTGGGGTTCATGTTCATATCATTCTTTTTTTGTAACTGTTATCTTCCGGCCTATGAGGGAGTTGACCAGGCAGGCCCAGCTCCATCAGGGCTAGCCTGGAAGAAGAGACTCCTCCCTCCATAACTGTCATCTTCCGGCCTGCGAGGGAGTTGACCGGGCAAGCCCAGCTCCATCAGGGCTAGCCTGGAAGAAGAGAGTCCTCCCTCCATAACTGTCATCTTCCGGCCTATGAGGGAGATGACCAGGCAGGCCGAGCTCCACCAGGGCTAGCCTGGAAGAAGAGAATCCTCCCTCCATAACTGTCATCTTCTGGCCTATGAGGGAGTTGACAAGGCAGGCCCAGCTCCACCAGGGCTAGCCTGAAGAAGAAGAGCCCTCCCTCCAGTCCATTTGCCTTGGTCTGGGCCTCAGAGGGAGAGAAGAATGCTGGTCCTGATCCTCTCCCCCCCCACCATTCCCTTCTCCTTTTGTGTCATGTCTTTTTAGATTGTAAGCCTGAGGGCAGGGAACCGTCTATTATACCCTCTGTTGTAAGCCACCCAGATTCCCAGTGACTGGGTGGCATATAAATAAATCCTATTATTATTATTATTATTATTATTATTATTATTTGTCATTCATTTTTTTCCATCTTTTTTATATAGCTCTTCTGTGTATTGCTTCCATTGACTTTTTATTTCATCTTGAACATTTACTATGTTCCTCTTCTGATTCTACACTCAGCATACCCACCCTTGGTTTGAATTTCCTTTATGTTCATGAATTTTGTAGAAGAGGACTCTCATTCTTCCTTTTTTGTTGTTGCCTTCTATTTATCCTCATTGTTTGTTATAGCAATTCTCTTTATCCTTAAGCACAAATCACTGAATGCCTGTGTTCATAGTTCAGGTTCTGTTTCTATCTCCCTTTTCCAATTATATAGTCTATTGTCTGCAACAATATTATCAATGCAACCCAAATAAACACAATTATTATTTGGGTGATTGCCTTTTGGTGACAAAGGAAGAGGTCTTTGTTGTTGTACTTTTCTTTCAATCAAACCATGCTTCCGTAATATCTTGTCTGGTGAACAGGCCTTGTGGTGTATTACTGCCATCTCTTCTATAACTAAAGGGTACTTGGTGGAGGACTGTTTCTATTCTTGAAGCTGTTTCTCGGGACTAACATTTTTCAGCTGGTTTGGACCCGATAATGTTATTCTTGAAGATCTGAGTGGTGCAGCAACTACAGAGTGTTTCTGTATATAGTCTATTTGATTTCTATATTGCTGATCTTGTGATGTCCATGTATATGGTTGTCACAATATGATGTGTTTTCAACACAATATTGGCTTCACAAAATTTGATAAGTTAGGGGCTGTGCAGACTGGCCATTAAGGCCAGTCTGGGGGTGGAGTTGGGGTGTGGTGTTCATAGAACACATGCCCCAACTCCGCCTCTAGGGTGATGTGATACTGCACACCACTCCACATGATGCACGGTGTCATGGCACTCCTCTGGTGCTGCATCCACCACGGCACTCCTCTGGTGCTGCGGCGTCACAACTATTGCACCTTGTCCAGGCTTCAAAAAGAAGCCGCTTTTGTTGGCCTGTTACAGACTGCCAGAATAAAGCTGCTTCGGGTCTCTTTGGAGGTATGCTGTTTAAATGATGCATGCATCCTAAGAATCCAGAAGCTGCACCAAAGCTGCACTCCAGTGTTTAGGAATGGAGTGTGGCTTTGGCGTGACCTCCAGACTCGTAGGACCCATGCATCATTTAAACAGCATACCTCCAAAGAGACCCGAAGGAGCTTTATTTTGGCAATCTGTAACAGGCCGTTGGTTCTTTTTTGCACCCTGGAAAGGCCAGATTGGGATCACAATGTGCAGTTGCTGTGGCCCCGATCTAGCACAGATAAAGGCAGCTGCAGGCCACCCCTTAGGGGTGGTCTGCACAGCCTCTATGTCTCCTGCTTCATTCTTCAACAATGTTGGATTCTACTCTGTTTCCTATCTTTAAATTCTAGTCACCTGTGATTCCAGTCACCTATGATTATCACTATTCTCTATTTTGGTGTGTGATCAATTTCTTCCTGGATGCCCATCTAGATGGTTTAACTGTCTCCCTCTTCTGCCTCAGTATTTAGAGTACAGACTTGGATTATGTTTATATTGAAAGGTTTTCCATGAAGTCTTACTGGCATTATTCAATCAGAGCTTGCATTATATCCGCCGACTGCTTTTAATACATCTCACCTCATAATTAGATTGTTGATAAAGAATAGGGATGTGTAAGAGGGGAGCTAAGCAAGAGAGAATAGAAGAAGAAAAAAGATAAAACACAGCCAGCTCCAACTCTGCTGAACCTAGACTTCTGAAGACTGAAGAAGGTATGAACTTCTCATAATAAAGATTTCTGAACATATTTCCCCATACAGTCCTCATCATAAATCTCATATTGTGCTGGTCAGAAAAGTTCAGACCATTTCCAACTGAGGATTGGAGGATGGCTATCCCTGTTTGACAATTCTATTCTCCCCCGTAGTTGGACCCTTACGAGCAATAGATGTCCACTGTAGGAGAGCATAGTAGGCCATGGAAATCCAATATAGCAAGAATGAAAATTCTACTGTCTTCCAGATATTGTTGGACTGCATAGGCAAAGATGAAGAATGTTGAGAGTTTCGGTCCAATATCTGGAGAGCCACATTTTGGCCACTCTTGCATTATAGGCAGCCTTAGGACCAAGACATTATACTTCTGTTCATTAACACCAAGTTGTAGCTTTCCTGTTTTGTGCTTGTTATCATGTGATTTGTTAAATTCTAGCAAATCCTCACACTCATCACTGTCAATGGCCAGAGACTGGAAAAGGTATGTTCTTGACCATGCTGACTGTGGGAGATTCTAGGAATCATAGTCTTAAAAATTATCTTAACTCTTCTGGTTATCTTAACTCTTTTGCATTATGGAGGTTACCTACTTAGGTATTTTCATTTGTATCATCAGATTATGATTTATTATCATTGGTGTTTTGTGTGGAAAAGCATGTGGACATGTGAACACCATAAGGAAATCTGTTCAGATTGAGCTGTTCAGTAACCCCAGCAGTCTGTGGTAAAGTAGTTGTGCACATCCATCAAATGCTTATACATGACTTACATGTGGACAAATGAAACTATCCAGCTCCATTTTGCCCACTGTGATGCTATATAACTGACCACAGATGGTAATGATATGAGGCAGAGATTTCTCTCTCTCAGTTTTGTTGCCCTTTAACTGGAGATACCAGTGATAGGACCTAATCCATCCATTCAGCCAGTCTGCCTGCTTCTCCAAGTTTGTTTTCAAGGTATTCCAAAGGGTGGGTGCCACCACTGAGAAGCACTGCTTTGGTAATGTGAGGTGACAGCATTCAATTGGATGTGCATAATCTAAATGGTATTGGTATGTATTACTCATGCATAGTCTGAAGAAGTTAATTTCTCTTTTCCACTCACCCAGCCACCCACCCAGTTGCTTCCTGAATCTACTGCCTCTCAAGAGAAAACACCTGGACTAGATAGGGATTATGTTTGTATGAAAATCTGTTATGCAAGCAAAAATTTCTTGAGCAAAAGCTGATAGCTAGAAAATTTTGGTTCGAGGCATTTTTCCCCCCTGCCATGTGTTCTACCCCAAGGTCCAAAACGCACTGCAGAAATAACCCAGTTTGAGACTGATTTAACTGCTCTGGCTCAATGCTAGGGAATTCTGGGAGCTGTACTTATATGAGACATTTAACCTTCTCTGTCAGAGAACTCTGGTGCCACAATAAACTACAGTTCCCAGGATTTCCTAGCACTGAGCCAGGGCAGTTAAAGTGGTCTCAAACCTTGTTATTTCTGCAGTATGTTTTGGACCTTAGGGGCCGAACAGATGGGCAGGAAAAAGTGCCTCGAACCTGCTTTTTGCAAAAGTGGTTTGAAATCCCACTGTCCACACTGGCCTCTCCAAAGAATGTGCATGGCCCAGCCACACAGTGCAGCATCAAGCCATGCAGCTGAGTAATTTTTTTTTTTTGGCATATCACCACCATCCATGTGCACTGTCACAGAAACAAATCACTGGCAACTGCCGCTGCCTAGATGCCATCCCATTGGATGGCCACTCCTTTGATTGGCCACACAGTTGCATCTGCAGTCTTCCACCAGTACAGGGTACTGGAGCATTGGTGTGCCCAGTAAAACTCTGGCAAAGCACAATCATGTCCCCCTCCCACATGCCTGCTTCACTCCCCTCACCCCATGTCCCCCTGTTGGACTGTCCAGTTTGTGTATGTTGTAATTACATCCATTGGAGGTGTCACACTTTCAATTTTTCGCATTGCTGCCCCAACCACTTGAGTATCCCAGCTCCATCCTTTTGTAATGTGCACCTACATCGGTGTGTTTATATGCAACTTTAGGATTAATGTTTGGATGGATTGCTTCTTCAAAAGTGCTCTTGCATCAAGGACGTTTATATGCAGGGTCGAAGGTGTGCACTTTCCAGGTTAAGTTGCAATATCCCAGCTTCTTTTTGTTCCAGTACTTAGCCCCAGAGCACGGCTTCAGTTTAGTTTCCCTCCACTTTGGAGGTGTGTAGCATCTAAATGCCCTGCCTTCAAAGTGGTCTGAAACCACTTTCATTTGGCCTGTGTGTTTCACCTTTTAGTTATACATTTTTGGGGGAAAAATCAATACAAATAGCTGTTTGTATATAATTTCAATACAAATAGCTATCTATACTCTCAACCAAGAGTATATATACCCCACTCTTTTCTTTGCCAGCATTCTCTGAAGATGCCAGCCACAGCTGCTGGTGAAACATCAGGAATAGACTTTTCTAGAATATGGCCTCATAGCCCAAAAAGCCCACAAAAAACTACAAGTAGCTATTTGCTTGCAGCTTCCACATTCTGCTTAAATATGACTAAATCTGTATTTGTTTCTGATGATAACACAACTGTCTAGGCTCCGCTACTGATAAAAATGATGGTGATAAAGCTTGCTTTGGGAGCATGTATAAAATATGATAAATAAGGGTAGTCAAAATAGTACTGTTAGCCATTTTGACAAATGTGTCATAAGTAGAGTCCAAATTATGAGATAATAAACTCACCCTCATTTGCCAAATTCATTATTGGGTCTCTATGCATATAAATATGCATATGGGTAGAACCAGCGTGTCATAGTAGTTTGAACATAGGTCACTGAAGCTCAAGGTTTGATTCCCTGCTCTTCCATGGAAACCTGCTTGATGACCTATGGGTGAGTTACACACTCTCAGCCCCAGAAAATCCTGTGAAAGGTTTGCCTTAGGGTCACCATAAGTCAGAAATGACTTGAAGGCATACAACAACAACAACATGCTTATAGGTGCTAAAAGAGATTATAATTTCAAATTCTCTTATTAATTAATAATTAATTTCTAAATTCTACCTCAGTATGAAGAGATGTGATTCCCCACAACTCAGCTCTGATGGATTGGGAAACCCTCTGGACCATGTTTTTTGGACCTCTTGCAGACAGCAGGATAAGGAAAGGGAAATTTCTGGGCACAAGGAGGTGAACTGACACAGCACTGAGTCCTGGGAAATCACTCCCAAATTGTCCAGTTAAGTCACTTTCCACAGACAGCTCTTGAATGTGTAGCTTACTCCTGAAATTTCCCTAGTCGAATGGGACCATTTCTCTAGATTTCTCAATCCAATACTAGCCACATATTCTGTAGTATCATTTTCTTTATATTAAGGTTGGGCAATTTATAGCTTTCCAGATATTGTTGGAGTGAAGCAGCCATCCACCTAACTAGCAAAATCAATGGGGAAGGATTATAGAAATTAAAGTCCAACACAATCTGGAAGGCCACAAATTGCCCGTCCATGCTGTGTAGGGACTATACACCCACCATTCCCAAAAGTCTTTCATCCGTACCCTTAGGCCTATTCTTTACAGAGAAGATAAACATGATGAAAGTAATCCTTCTATAATTCATTGTGACTTGAGTTCTCTTGAAAGCAATGGGACAAGATAAACCTTTGCAACATTTCTTAGCTTGGCTTCCTGAGCTTGGCCTAGTAAGTATTACAGAGGACAATTCATCTTGCTAGTGTACTAAATCATCAGATTCTCATTGTCTCCTAGTCTGTTTGTCTCTGTCAAAAATTTTGGATTCCCAGATATATTTTACCTCCCAAGAGTGTTCTTACTTTTCTCTGTATGTCTTTTATCTATATTTATTGTGTATGTCTGCTATTTACCTTCTATGACGTTTCCTTTCTATAAGCCACAACAGTTTGCTGTAACTGCCATTAGACCTCTTTCCAGCCCCTTCCCTCTTCTGTTTATTTCACAGATGTCCTACTAAAGACAATTTTCCATACAATTCCACCAATCTCCTTAAAGGACATTGTATTAGTCCATTCTGTTCTATTCAGGATCAAGTTATCCTAGGGTTCCTTTGCAGGGTCACAGCTGCTTCTTCAAGAATCACCTTGCAGGAATAATAAATGCACATTCCTGTGTACATTGGGGAATCTGTTGCCTTTCCAATGTTGTTGTCCAACTCCAGTTTACCTGAACATTAAATGATGCCTGGGCCTGATTTTAGCTAAACTCCAGAAACACGGGGAAAGTCATGGACTCCTTACCAATGTTTCAAATACAGTCAAATACTATTTTAGGGCTCCTCCCTACTTTTCATAACAAAATGGATGGCTACAATTAAGTTTGAACCATGCAGGTATAGTCTCAAACACTTCAGGGACTAAACATTTAGAAACATGTATGTTTAGGGCCTGAATACCCTAAATCCATCAAGCTAAGCTAAGCAGTGTCAGCCCTAGTTCGTACTTGGATGGAAGCAGTGGCTTCTCGGGGTGTCACCCAGTGTGGGAGGTGGGGCATCTGGGGGTGGGGCCCTCTGGGGTGTCACCTTGTGTGGTCTGCACCAGCGTACCCCCCTAGTAACACTACTGGATGGGAAGCCACCAATGAATACAAGGTGCTGTAGGCTATATTACAGAGGAAGGAACTGGCAAAATCACCACTTGAGAATTCCTTGCCTAAGACAACCCTATCAAATTTGTGGGGTTGCCATAAGACAACAGGTGACTTGAAGACACACACACACATTTAAGCTAGTTGACAAAATATACAAGAACTCTGTTTGCAGCAGAGCCCACACTATTCATAATCACAAGGATGTAGAATATATAATCATCTCCATGTTAGGCCAGTTTGAACAAATGAGTGATTGCAGGGTGAGATGTCTGAAAATTCCACCTCAGAGAAAACTTGCCTGACTTGATTTAGAACTTGGGAGTGGCATGAATGTAGCCATATCACCATAGAAACCTCTTGCAATGCTTGGGAACTTTGAACAAATCCAGGCAAAGCTACGTCTACAGTCATGGAATCAGAAAGAGAAGCTATTGAAATGATGAATAAATATTAGAATATGCTTGGACTGAAATATGAACAATGAGAAATCAATAATTTCCTAGCTTGCAGGGGTGGGGGGATAAAAGAGATTTCAGTAGAGAGAGTTATTGCAGTTCTCTCATTCACCGAGGCAGCCTTTGATTCAATCAGTAACTTGGGAGTAAGTACTTGAAACATATGTCTGCATACACATATTGAAGAGTGGGCTGTAAAATAATCCACCCATATAATGCAACCATTGGATGGTTCAAAGTAGATTTTTTTAAAAAAAGAAATCTTGCAAAACCAGTGACTCATTCATTTTTCCTCCCTCTTTTCACTACCCAGCAGCTGCAGAATGCCATATCATTTTGTTATGTATTGATCTGAAGCTTGTAATGAATACTGATTTCTGAAATTAGAAATCCTAACCCTAGTATGTGTGTGTGTGTGGGGGGGGGGGGCATGATTGCGTGGCCCTGCCCACACGTTGCACACATCAGTGATGTCGCAGCTGCACTATGTCCAAATGGCGTGGCGCAGCTGCAATGTAACCATGCCATCCTACGGCACCTGCGGTGTCGCAGTGGTGCAGCAAACTGGAGCTGCTTACGTGCGCTCCTTTTTTGCTGTGTAGCTGCACCGCAACATATGGTTGCTGCGGTAATGCTGCACAGCAATGAGTAGCGGCTCCAGCTCACCTTTTGCAGGCGGTGTGTAATGTGCATATGACATTTATATCTTATGCTTCCTCCAGTGATCTCAAGGCAATATATATGGCTCTACTCTTCTCTTTATTCTCATAACAAGCATGTGGGAGAGGTCTTCAAGTGAGTTTCATGGTTCAGAGGGAACTTCAATCTGGATCTTCCAAGACCTAGTCCAACACTTTAACTACTGCACCATACTAGTTCTCTTCATAATTTCCTGTTAATATTTTATTGAGCAGCATTTAGATATTGTTAATAATAAATACATAAATATTCAGCTAAAAAGAGATACTGTTTCATTTATTTTTTATATCTATCATTCAAATCGTGCTGTTTCAGATTCGCCACTTGTCTAAACTAAAAGAATGCCTCCCATTGTTGATTACATTTTGAAGAAGCTTTCTGTGTGTGCATACTATTGAATCTTTTTTGGCGGAATAGTAAATACCCATAATGTTATAAATGAGAGAACAGTAATAATATTACTGTATAATTTACAAATATTTATATGAACTTATATAACATTGACTTATATTTGGTGAAAATTGTACCAGAAGTTCTTGTATTAACATAAATGCAAATTGATCTGAAGTGCTACCTTCGGCAGACTGGAGAAACTACCTTAGGTGTTGCAGCTGCTAAAGAGGAGGGTGGTTCCATCCTGCTGCCAATTGTCAATGATAACTGGGTTAAATCTTTACTTCCTGCTCTCATTTTAACTTTTCTTGTGCCCTTGTTGCACCCTGGTGAGCTGTCTCTAATTTCAAATGGCTGCATGACTTCAGCTGTGACAAAGCGTTTTATTTGGCCATTTAGATGGGTGGAGATTATTGCACTATGGTTTACAGATATAAGGGACAAGCCCTGGTGAATACTTACACTGGGCTGGGTTCCTACTGCAAATCCAGTGATCAGACAGCAATTACTGGGATTAAGTGTGAAAATTAAGAATTTATAGAATTTTGTTACCAATGAAGCATTTGTTACCTTACATACATGATTTACACACACACACATTCTGCAGTTTTAGTGGTTTTTAGAATTTTTAACTGTATCTCGTTTTGTTGTTGTAAGCCGCTTGGATTCCAAGTGATTAAGTGGATTATTATTATTATTATTATTATTATTATTATTATTATATTCTGACTTTTAAAAATGTATAAGAACAAATTAAAATTAGGTGCCAGATACTCATAAGTCAATGGATGGATCAAGGTCCCTGCAAAACAAAAGTGTCTACTGATAGAGGACCATTGGAGATGGGGCTAGATGGGCCTGTCTTGGCAAGGAGTCCAGAGCCTAGGAGAAGCCACCAAGAACTTAAATAGGAAGGGTTATTTGTTTTCTAGAACTCTTCAGTAATCCAAATACTTTACCTGTGTGGTCTATAATTCATACTTGCATGTTTCCATAAAGACAGAAGCAAATGTCAGCACTATTGTGGCACATGCTCCTATACATAAAGTATTCATAAGAGGTTCTGGCTCCCAATGGGCAAAACTACTATCTAGCGTTCATTTTACCTAAGGAAAGCAAACTATTGCACCATGGTTCATACTGAGAATCAAAAAACCTGAATTTTCTGCCTGTATTGTTGCTTTTCTGTTCCTGCTATATATAGGGAGATGCAATGAGCAGTTGCGCTATTCAGGACATTTAATCCCAGCCCCATAACTTCATTCACCTCAGCATTTTGGTATTTTATCAGACCTTGCACAGATTTTAAGTGTACATATCCTGCTGAGTTGCTTAGCAGTTCTGACTCTTCCGACTGCAAAGTTGGCATGTTGTCAGTTCGAGGCCCAAGTGCTGCATGACAGAGTGAGCTTGTGTCACTAGTCCCAGTGTCTGCCAACCTAGCAGTACAAAAGCTTGTAAAAGTGCAAGTAGATAAATAGGTACCACTTTGGTGGGAAGGTACCAGTTTTTCATGCAGTCATGCTGGCCACATAGTCACGGAGTAATCTTTGATAACACTGGCTCCCTTGGGTTAGTAATGGAGATGATCACTTCCCCCTACAGTCGGACACGACTAGACAATCATGTCAAAGGGGAAATCTATACCTTTGCAGTTATGCAGACTAGAAATGTTGGACACAATTAATTACCATCAGTGCATACATATTGGTCGAATTAAAATGTCTACAGTGACCCACCTCACATTTTATACAAAATCTGCTATTTGCTCCATGCCCCCTTGAAAGATACAGTGCAGATATGATTTGGATAAAACTATGTGGGGTTGGGTAGGGCAGCAGATTTCTTTAAGAGACCATAGATCCTTCAGATATTATTGAAAAACTATCCACACAGGATTTCATGGTTAAATATTATAGTTAGGTCTTAGTATGCACTATTTGTGGACAATTGCAGAATAACACAATATTTATTAATATAATATTTTGATTGGCTTATTGAAATATTTTTCTATAACTATTAAAATTCTGCTGATTTGCTTTGCCATTATTAAGGCATTATCCTGTGAAATGCACAATTTTATTATGTATTCTGGCACTTCTGGGAGTCACTTGTTTTCTTATCACATTGCACTGTTATAGCACTATATTCCACTGTACCTGCCATGGCCAATAAAATGGAATATAGTGCTATAACAGTGTAGTGTTGTAAGTGTAGTGTTGTAAGTTCTCCATGAGTAAGTGGCATATAAATAAATGGAGAAAGAAGAAGGGAGATCACTCACAGAATCTGAACAGCACCTATTAACTCCCTCTTCCCTTGTAATCTTCACACATGCTGAATATACTACATTGGGGCTGGCACCTCAGAATGGAATGCTTATGCATATCTTCCATATTTTCTTTCAACAGTCCTACTCCACCCTAGAAGTGAAGTATATATACACCCCATGATTCAAAGTGTATCAGTGAGCATATATCAAGTATGTAAAGACAAAAATGTGGAAAGCTTAAAATATCTTATTCATGCTTAAAAATAAGCAAATGACTCATAAGAAAAAAAAGTGATGTTGCAGTGGTAAATTTGACCTGACAACATCTTAAGATTATCTTAGGCTTCATAAAATATGGCAGTCAACAGAAACAGTGAACAAAAAGAAGTCATGAGAAGCCTGCCATAACAGTAGATTGATCCAAAAGATACACCCACAGGTAACATCTTACCACCTAGGAAACCGATAAACAGTTTCTCTTTCACATATGTAAGGTGATAATAATAAACCCTGTAGTCAGCTATTTTCCATTTGGGCTTACAGAAATTGAAGAGACACTTAAAAGCATTTATGATTCATCCGGTTCCTTTGTAAAATTAAAAGTTGGTAAAGAAGTATAGTCTCAATAGTTATGTTTATAATTAAATCTTTAATTACCATCTATGATTACTCTTCAATGTCTATCTGAAAACTTTCTAAACTCTGACAGGGCAATCCTTACAGGCTTGCATAAATATTTCTGGCATTTTGTTTGGTCCTAATAATGTGACTCTTTAACTGGGTATTTTGCATTTTTAATCTCCCCCCCCCCCATGGACCAACATGAGAAAAACATTTTAAAAGACCAATCCTATACATGCCTACTCAGAAATACAGCCAGGGCTGGGAAGAATACCAAGTAATGTAATTACCTTCCATGAGCTACAGGGTTTTTTTTTGTTTGTTTGTTTGTTTTGATAATGAAGGTGAAATAAAGTTACATTTCAAAAGCAACATGTGCAGGAATGATATTGATATTATGAGTAACGTTTTCTAGTTACTTTTAAAGGCTACCCTTTAAGGGTACTTTAGGAGTGTTTTGACAGGAAATGTTAAAGTTCATGCCATTCCTAAGGATAATAAGAACACAAGTAATTTCTTTAAAAAAAATATAAGGAGTCACAGCAGGAAATTTCATTTTTAAATATTGTAATAAGTAACGGAAAGGCCTAAATACTCTAGGCACCAGATCCCATCTGATCTTGGAAGCTAAGCAAAGTGAGCTCTGGTTAGTACTTGGATGGGAGACCACCAATGAATACCAGGTGCAGTATACTATAGTGTAGAGGAAGGAACTAGCAAAACCATATTTGAATATTCCTTGCCTAAGAAAACTCTAAGAAATTCATGAAGTCACCATAAAGTCAGTGAGTGGCTTGAAAGCACATATACAATGAATAATAGGAAAGAAACTCTGAACATACTCCACTGGATTCAATGGGAGGTACTTCAAGGAAGGGTGTATATGATTGAATCCTTAGTCAGTGTCATACAAGGAACTGTATCAAATTTATTTTGGTAATTATACCATGCAATATGTTGATTATGCTACAATCATATTTTCATATGTGCAAAAAAGTTATATACCTAAAATTTGTTTGTGCATTTGTGTGAACATATATGGACTTAAAGAGGTCTAGGGTATGTGGGCAAGCTCCATCACTCCCTGAATGTCCTCATACACAGCACTTCATTTTCTCCTTTTGCCCATTTAAACCTGAAGAAGATTCTAAGCATGTTTGCCTGAGCACTTACAAGCCTCTCTATGCTTGGGAGCCCTGGTGGCGCAATGGTTAAATGCCTGTATTGCAGCCACTCACTCAAAACCACAAGGTTGTGAGTTCAAGACCAGCAAAGGGGCTCAAGCTTGACTCAGGCTTGCATCTTTCCGAGGTCACTAAAATGAGTACCCAGATTGTTGGAGGCAAATTAGCTTACAGTTGTAAACCACTTAGACACTGCTTAGGCGGTATGAAGCGGTATATAAATGAAGCTTGTTTTTTTTTGGGGGGGGAACTATGAAGACATATTGATCCTATTGGTAAAGGAGATTCTCAGACCATGTCTTTACTACACATACTGTAGATATCAGTTTCATACTACTTAACTGTTCTACGGAGTCCTAAGTTCTGTAGTTTGGTGAGGTACTTAGAATTCTCTGTTAAAATATTCTAGTGTATTCTTCTGAATTGCCCCAGGAGAGCTCTCTATACAGAATTCTGAGTACCTCATTTTACTTATCCCAGGATTCTTTAGAATGAAACCATAACAATTGAAGTCTAAACTGATAAATCATAGTTCACAAATGTTCACTCAAATTTATTTTATTTATTTTATCATCACATCTCAACCCACCAGGGCACACCTGAATGTGAAAAGTCTGAGCAGCCAGTTTCATGCACACTAACATACTCCATAGATCTACTATCATAGAATCTTAGAATCATAGAATCATAGATGTTTATCACACTATGCTCTTAAAGAGGTACTATTCCAGTGTGACTCCTCTAGCTGCCTCCTGTTGCATGCTGGGATTGGCAGTTTTAAGGAGGGGTATTTAGAATTCTCAGGCAGAGAAGTTCAGCTCCTTAAAACTGCCAATCCCAGCATGCAACAGGAGGCTGCTAGAGGAGTCACACTGGAATAGTACCTCTTTAAGAGCATAGTGTGATAAACATCATAGAGTTGGAAGAGACCACAAGAGCCATCCAGTCCAACCCCCTGCCATGCAGGAAAACCAAATCAAAGCATCCCCGACAGATGGCCATCCAGCCTCTGCTTAAATACCTCCAAGGAAGGAGACTCCACTACACTCCAAATGAGTGTGTTCCACTGTCAAACAGCCCTTACTGTCAGGAAGTTCCTCCTAATGTTGAGGTGGAATCTCTTTTCCTGTAGCTTGCATCCATTGTTCTGGGTCCTGTTCTCTGGAGCAGCAGAAAACAAGCTTGCTCCCTCCTCAATATGACATCCCTTCAAATATTTAAACAGGGCTATCATAATACGTACCTCTTAATCTTCTTTTCTCCAGGCTAAACATCCCCAGCTCCCTAAGGCATGGTTTCCCTATGACCTTTCACCATTTCAGTCACCCTCTTTTGGACACGCTCCAGTTTCTCAACATCCTTTTAAAATTGTGGTGCCCAGAACTGGACACAATATTCCAGGTGGGGCCTGACCAAAGCAGAATACAGTGGCACTATTACTTCTCTTGATCTAGACACTACACTTTTATTGATGCAGCCTAAAATTGCATTGGCCTTTTTAGCTGCCACATTGCACTGTTGATGCATGTTCAACTTATGGTCTACTTGGACTCCTAGATCCCTTTCACATGTAGTCTCATTCAGCCAGGTGTCCCCCACCTATATCTGTGCATTTTATTTTTCCGTCCTAAGTGCAGTACCTTACATTTCTCCGTGTTGATTTTCAGTTTGTTAGCTTTGGCCCAGCTTTCAAGTCTCTTTTGAATTTTTATCCTGCCCTCTGGAGTATTAGCTATTCCTCCTAATTTGGTGTCATCTGCAAATTTGATAAGTATGCTTCCAATTCTGTCATCCAGGTCATTGATAAAGATGTTGAATAACACTGGACCCAGGACAGAGCCCTGTGGGACCCCACTGGTCACTTCTCTCCAGGATGAAAAGGTGCCATTGTTGAGCACCCTTTGGATTCGGCCGATCAACCAGTTACAAATCCATGTAACAGTTACCTTGTCTAGACCACCTTTTACAAGCTTGTTTGGAAGAATGTCATGGGAAACCTTGTCAAAGGCCTTACTGAAATCAAGATATACTATATCCACAGCATTCCCTTCATCTACCAAGCTAGTAATTTTTATCAAAGAAAGAGATTAGATTTGTCTGGTATGACTTCTTTTTCTGAAACCCGTTTGACTTTTTGTGATTATGGAATTGTCATCTAGATGTTCACAGACAGATGTTATACATCTAAAGGGTCAACTTGTAAAGTGAAATGTTTATGCTTGAATTCTAAGTGGAGTTTTTCTTAGCTTTCTCATTAAAATCAAAGTGCCAATTTTCTCCTTTAAAGTCCTAAATGGTTGGGTTCATTATCTCAGGGAGCATATATGTTTGACCCTGCCCATGGCATACCACTGATTTCTTGTATGTAGACATTAAGGCAGGGATATCATATTCTCTGCAAAATTTCATAAGCTGGCGATACATGTTATACATTTGTCATCAGTAACATTGGAATGTTTGTGAATTATGTGTGTCATTCATAATACTGAATTCCACGTCCTGCTCTCTCTCTGAGGTGGAAACACAAGCATGGTAGTGGTACATTGCACACTGCAGTAAAACTTTCCATGTGATTCTGAAGTTGTTTAGGGGTGGGGCATGTCCATTTTGTAAAACAGCTCATGTGAGAAGCAGCTTTAAGACGTTCTCTGAGTCACCTTGCAATGAGGCTACCTGAGCTTTAAATCAAGGTGTGCCCCCATGAGTCAAAAATTTAATTGGAAAAATCCCCAGTGATACAACCATTACCTGATTTCTTGCGTTAACCTATGCTCACCTTCTTCATTTTTTAAATTTGTTTTTTGCTGGGTATCAATAATATTATTTTGGACATGTTCATACACATGTTTCCTGTGACCATCAGTAAAATGTCTGTACTCTAGCCATGCTGGAATGTTACTACTTTGACTTAGGTTAGTTTTCTTAGGATAGCCTTGTGAAAAGAGATTCAGGTAGCAAGCAATTAGCCAATTGTTACAATAATCTGTTAGCACAATGCATTTTAATTCATTTCATACTTAATGTCTTGCATTTCCATTAAAAGAACAATCAAAACAATAAACAATATAAAAAGAATACAATAAAGTAGAGTTATAAAATTAAACTAAAACTACCCATTAAAAACAAAATAACAATAATTAACAATACAAGAGGGAGTAATATTAACTAACCATTTAAGATTTTCCAGTGAGGGAAACCTGAAAAGTACTATATGATGGAACCTTATAAATTTAATCTGCAGGAAGAAATGATTCCCATTCTTGACACAGAGTATCAGGAACTGAAAATAAGTTCCGTTTGTAAGATCCATGGTTTCTCAGGGTGGGTCTACACTGAACATAATACTCTAGGCCACTCCCAGAGTATTCTGACCCCAAAGACTCCCGAAATGCCTCTCATTTCCTGGGCACTTCAGAACAGATAGCTGGGTGGCTATCTATACTAGTGTCTTGCTGTGCTGACTTCTGTCCCTCCCCCACCAATGGGAATTGCTCCCTCTAGGGTCGACAACAAGGTACCCAGCATCAACCACATGGCTGGGCACCTCATGGTGAACTTAGAGTAGTTACTATTCTGTGCCCATCCAGTGTATTTCAGCATGCCTGAAGTGACATGACATCACTTTTGGCTGCCATTTTGGCCAAATTTGGCTGATTGTTTTTCTTTATTTTTGGAAGGTTTGGAGGGCTAAGGGAAGCAAACCGCTGTGTTATTGGCACATTTTGGCTGGTTTGAGGGGAAAACACCCCCCAAATCTCTATGATTTTCCTTTTGAAAAATTGGGGTCTTGGGACTTATTGGGCATCAGAGACCACACAAGGGTCCCAAGAATGTGTCATGTGGGCCACCGCTTGCCTCTCTATGCTAAGAGATCCAACAGCACCAACAGGGACTCTCCATCTTCAAGTCTCTGGATAGGTTATATACCAAAGCAATCAAAATTGCCTCCATCACAGGTGTCTATTATCTAGAAATGGTAGAGTAAGAATACTAGTCACTTGTACTGTTTATTCCATGATAAAGAATACTAGTCACTTGCACTGTTTACCCCCATCACCGGTGCAAGTTGCTCCCTCTAGGGTCAAAAATGAGATATCCAGCATCAATAGCAATAGCAAGCAACAGCAAGTACATTTCTATACCGCTTATTAGTGCACTTAAGCACTCCCTAAGCGGTTTACAAAGTGTCAGTTAATTGCTCAACAAGCTGGGTACTCATTTTAGCGACTTTGGAAGGATGCAAGCCTGAGTCGAGCTTGAGCCCTTTTGCTGGTATTGTACTCACAACCTTATGGCTTGTGAGTGAGTGGCTGCAGTACAGGCATTTAACCACTGCGCCACCAGGGAATCAGTCAAATTTATTATCACAAGGGATTTTGCTGTATGCCAACTGTGGAGTACTTCTTTCAGCCCAAGGAAAATTTATTTTCTGGGATGTTTTCAGGAGCCATGTTCCAGTGGTGGATGGCACAAGAGGGTAGGATCCAAAATACCACCACATTTTAGCTTAAATCTCTGATCTTACTTTTAGTAACTAGCCCTTAAAACATACATTTAGTATATAAAAGGATGTTGCTTTACATAAGCTGGGAAACCATCAAATGATATCATGGGGCAGGGGGTGTAGATGTCTCAAAAGCCCAGACTGGTACTTCAGCAGGACTGGATTTGGCTCCAGGGAATAGGGTTCCCTATTTTACTGTGTGTTTTCACTTCATTTCACTTCTTACCTAGGACTTCATCACAAGAGCAAAAAAGACAGGAGCATAGTGGGATGCTCCAGTCAATATTGCACAATAGCATGTAGATTATCATACAGTGTTGCTTGATATCGCAGTTATCCTACAATTATCACATGAATAAAGAGGAATTCTAGCACTGCTTTTTATTCATGGGAAAATCCCATGTATAACAAGTGGTGCTAGAATTCATCTTTATTCACACAATAATCACAGGATTGCAATATCTTTCAACGTCATGTGATAATCTTTGTACTATTGTGTAATGATGGGAGCATCCCGCTATGCTCCTGTCTTTTTGCCCATGTATTGAAGTCCCTAATCCCAGCTTCAAAAGTGGCCAGCACTCCTTCATCCATGTTGATATTAACCTCTTGATTGCTTTGTAATATCAATTTTAGAAAAGAAGAATATTCTCAATATTTCTGATAGGGTTGCCACATATCTCTTATTATAAGGGATGTCCTTTATAGGACTGATTGCCATTTCTGTGGCCTGTAGAGGGAGAGAAGAACAGACAGCCATAGCTCCATCATGTCTAGTCCCAGAAGATGAGGAAAAGCCCTCCCTCATGCCAACCTGCACTGCTGTGGCCTTGGAGGGCTACAGCAGCCGCCAGCACCTGCTGGACGTAATCCCCTCACCTACTGCCATCCCTTTTCTTTGTACAGTGGTGCCTCGGGTTACGAAATTAATTCGTTCCGCGGCCGCTTTCGTAACCCGAAAAGCCTTCGTAAGCCGAATTGCCATAGGCGCTAATGGGGAAAAGCCGCGATTCCGTGCGAAAAAGCCGAAAAAAGCACCAAAAGTTTTTTCGTAACCCGAAAAAACATTCGTAACCCGGAACAATGATTCCCTATGGGATTTTTTCGTATCCCGAAAATTTCGTAACCTGGGTATTTCGTATCCCGAGGTACCTCTGTATGTGTTTTTTGTTATTGTAAGCCTGAGGGCAGGGAACTCTCAAACAATTATAAACTGTTCATGTAAAGTGCCATGTTTACTGATGGCAGTTCATAAATAAATGATAATAATAATAGTGAATGACTAGCACTTGTTGCCTGTTTGAGGGTTGGAAAGCTTTTTCTTTTATATACACTGAACAAGATGCCAAAAATCCTGTATTCTGCACTGTGCGCCCTTCATAAAGACAGAAATGCAATTTATGAACATCCAAAATATGTTAATGTTATAGAGAAACACATGGCTAAGTTAACAGAAATCAATGCTTTCATCTGATATTTAGGCAGAACATACACTTGTTAATTGTTGTTTCCCAATTGCCAACTTTGCATTTCAACAGTCCCGTATTGCTGTTTTGAAAACCTGGCAACACTATTCGGACTTGAAACTAAAGCAGCCTACTTGAAGTGAAAAACATTCCCATGTGGGCAAGTCTGTAGAGGGGTCTTTGTGGTGACTGCCCCTATGCACTATAACAACTTTCCCATGGAGTCTAGAATGGCCTCCTACTTGCTGGTCTTCTGTTGGCAGGTGAAAACTTTTTATTATTATTCTGATAGGCTTCTAAAAGTGAAAGTTTTTAAGGAAAAGGTTCTTAAGTTGGTGCTGTACTGATTTAATTGTATTGGTTTTTAACAGTTTTCTTCTAATTTCAAATGTATGCTTTAAATTGTTTTAATATTAATAGTTTAATTGTATTTTAATGTTGATATTTTTGTGTTTAATAATACTCCACATATTTTAATTTGTAAGCCACTTTGAGTTCCTGTTTTGGGAAAAAAGCAATGTATAAAGATCATCATCATCATCAAAACAGTAATAATTAATAAATTTGATGTCCACAAGCTTATTTGTGAAAAAACCCATTTGCTCTTAAATATGTACACTTACGTGCTTACAAATACTAGTGTAACATTGCAGTTCATTGTTGGAGCTGTTGGTGCATAGGTCGTTTTAAGCCCTTATCTGCTAGTACCACAAGTGGTTGGTTCTGGCACTGTAAGTGTTGTGTTGCAATACAGAGACGAAAGGCTCTGCCACCAGGTGAAATATCTCATTTACCTTTATAATCATTCAATCTCTCTTACTCTCAGGCATTTTTAGCCACGCCTCTGTTTAATTCACAGATTGTTCCACAGGACATGCTACAACAACAACAACAACTAATTCCTTCTCTCTCTTCACAAGTCTAAGAAATTCTCATCCATTAGCAGTTGTAGCAGAAAGATTTTTTTCCATAAAAAGAAGGCATATGATAAAAGACGTTCTCTCAAAGGTGGATCATTCATATATAACCCCACCACACCCATGATTCTTTTACTTACTTTTCAGACATGGATGCCAGAGGAAAGAGAAATGTAGTATTGTAATTCATATTATAATGTTAAATTTATTTATTTTACCAAGAGGAGGAAAAACAGAATGCTTATTAAAATGCTTTAACACAAAACACTTCTTTTAAATTGAATAAAGATAAAGGTTTTCTCTTGACATGAATGTCTAGTTGTAACTGACTGTAACCGAATAGTCAATGTGATTGGAGCCTGTGGGGGTCTTGCTAAAAGAGTTGTATTCCAAGGCTGGAAAGACAAACGTTCTCCATCTATTGCTCGAAGGGCAGAAGATCTCACTGCTTTAGCTATTCATGAACATGCATTTTTAGAGGTAAACTTCAAGAAAATGTGTTTTGAGGAATATGTTCAGTTTATATTAATGTATATGATCGATCACCTCATGCTCATATCCCACATATTCCCCCTTTCCTTTCCTTTCCTCTTCTTCTTTTTTTCCTTTTCTTTATAATTTCACTTTTAAAAATTGTGGTTGTGTGCATGTGTACAGATGACATGCTTATTAGTACACAATTAAATGAAATGTGTAAACCAAATCAGCATGGGAAAGCATAATAGGTTCCTTTTTTCAGGGTTTTAAAACAGCAATAGAGCAAGGAACTACAAACAAACAAACACACAAAATATCTAAAGAAGAAACTCTGAGAGAAATCAAATTCTGCCCATTGTCATTTGGAGATGGCTTTGCTATTTGTAGAGAACAGAAAAAGGTGAAAGCTGTAAATACAAGGCATGTTCACAAAATACCTGCAGATGGTTCCCAAGTTTCCCAACTGGGTGTGGGCTGTAATTTGTTACCTTGGTTCTCTTTGCTTGGGCAACACCCATTTGAAGTCAGTATAATTTGAAAATTATTTGATCCAAGGCGCTTATGAATGAGCAGTTGCCCTTACATGCTTTGAAGCTTGAAGGCGACTGCAGATTAATTAAAAGATAAAAACTGTACTAGATTGATATTAGTGTAAAGAGTGCATGGACAAATATTTCAGGGTACAGACTGCATCCAGTCAAACCAGTAGATATCTTTTCATTTTATTTCCTCGACCATGGACAGTAGCTCTCTGTTGCAACATAGACAAAGTGACACAGATTGACATACACTTATCCACCTTTCTGGAATGGTCCATATATACAAGTATGTGATGAAGAAAAGGAAATGCTAAACTCAGCCCCCCAGAGTACATGTATGATGATCATACACCACAAAGGTGTGCCAAAAATAATATTGGTCAGCTTTAACAGTACCACGTGGAGGTGTTAGTTTGTCGTAGCAATTCCCCCTTGCTATCTGGACATGATCAGTGAGGTCAACACTGATAGCATCAAGCATCAGTTTTGTGAGGAACTTCATGTACTTTGTGGGTGTGCAGCCTAAGGCTGTGTGTGGATATCTAGTCTATGGACTTGTTCTCTTATGAACTGAAAGTGCTTCATTTGGCAAACTGGGGACAGGGATGATATTAGGGAGAGAAACAACATTAACTGGTGATAGCCAATATATTGAAGGGATGGACTGGAATGTGGACAATTCAGGCTTAGGTTCCCACTCAGCTACAAAATTCAGTCACTTTGGTCCAGTCACACTCTTTCAGCCTAACCTACTTCACTGTGTTGTTGTCAGGATAAAGGAAGAAGGAGAGTGAGGTATGCTACCTTGAGCTCATTGGAGGAAAGCTGGCATATAAATGTAACAAACAAACAAATGTTTGAAATTCCTTCAAAAATTCCAAGAAAAACTCCTTCCCCAAACTGCTTTTCCCCTCACAGTGCTCCTAGTGTGTGTTTACAGGAGTAAATTATACAGTGCTAAGTCAATTCTGAGTGGGAAGATGACCTGTAGGGAAAGGGTTAGGCATCCACTCCCCCTGTTGTTCCTCTGATCACTGGCCTCCTGAGACTGCTTTTCATTAACAGTAACAACAACCCCTTAGTTGTTACAGTTGTTAATTCAGTTATATCCAGTTGAAGGCAATGGGATGGAAGCAGATTTAGGGATGGGCAACTGGGTTGGCAGAGTTTTTTGTCAGCATGGCATAGTGGTTTCAGTATTGGATTGTGACTCTGAGGACCAGGGTTTGATTCCCAGTTCAGCTGTGAAACCCACTGGGTGACTTTGGGAAAGATACTCTCTCATACTCAGGAGAAGGCAATGGCAATCTCCTCTGAACAAATCTTGCCAAGAAAATCCCATTATAGGTTTGTCTTAGGGCCACCATAAGTCAGGAATGACTTGAAGGCACACAACAACAACAAAGAAAACTGGGGATCCTATTGGTGAACTTGGAGGGGGAAGATTCTCTCCAAAATCAGATTAACAGATGACACTTCTTGGAAGATGAACTGAAGCTTCTGGACCGGGCTCTACAGGCCAATGGTTATTCCAGCTCAGACATCAGAAGGGCTGCCAGGCCCAGGAAAACCCAGAGAAGTGAAGACAAGCAGCCACCCAAAGGGAAGGTATTTTTACCATACATCAAAGGCGTCACAGACAGAATAGACAAAGTGGGGAGGAAGCATAACCTGCAAATGGTTTACAAACCGATGAAGAAAATCCAGCTCAGCCAAGGACCAGAGAGACCCTCTCACAGCCTCAGGAGTTTACCGCATACTGTGGACAAGTCTACATAGGGACCACCAAACTCAGTGTACAAACAAGAATCAATGAACACGAGAGACACTGCAGACTGGTCCAGCCAGAAAAATCAGCAGTAGTAGAACATGCCACAAACCATCCTGGGCATAAAATACTGTTTGAAAACACTGAAGTTCTGGACCATGCCAACCACTACCATGTCAGGATGCACAGGGCAGCCATTGACATCCACAAACACCTGGACAATTTCAACCGGAAAGAAAAAACCCTTAAAATGAACAAAATTTGGCTGCCAGTCCTGAGGAATGGCAAAATAAGGACTCAGCAAATGCAAATGGGAAACCATTTAGCAGACATTAATCCTCTTTTGCATTACCCTCCCAGCCTGAGGCCGGCCATTAACACAGAACAATACACATGCAAATCACTCCTGCATTCACAGTATATATACTGTACAACCAACTTTTTCCAGGCAAAGCATTCTCTGAAGATGCCAGCCACAGATGCTGGTGAAACATCAGAAAGAAACTCTGCTAGAACATGGCCACATAGCCCGAAAAAACCACAAAAAACTATCAAATTAGTGTTCTTCCACTTGTGGAAGGCAGAACCATGTGTGTGTGATAATCTTCAAAATCAGGTAGAGTAGAGTAGCATCCCTGCACTTGTGGAAGGCCTAGATCTAGTCTTACGTATAGCTTGTCCTTAACAGATGACACCTAATTCATTTTAAATCTATTCCTTGGGAAACACAGACTCTTAAACTTTAGATACAGACCAGGAAATGGACTTCTCAGTATTTGCAGAAAGGATGCTCTCAGCATATGAAACTGTTTCTCATCCCCACCCCCATCCCTCATAGTGGATTGCTTTTAAGTTAAGCATTTGATCTTGTTCTTTGAACCAGGACACTGATAGTGCAGGAATGTGGTTCTGTTTCTGAACCCTTTGAAAATAATGCGTAGCAGCATAAATGATGCACCCTTGTTTTTTGTAGAAATAAATAATGCAACACATTGACTTTTAAAAACAGAAAATGACATTTCCAAGATAAATATAAGTAAATATGAGTGGAAAATATCCCTTTCCATTTCTTGCCAATCAATGGAAAGCTCATGTCCCCGTAACCATTTCAGTCCCTAATGCTTCTTATTTTGAGTGCTGTTTATATTAGGAGCTGCTTTGTGCAACTGTGGTGTGGCTACTCTTTCTTCTTCTTCTTGAAGGCTGCCTCATCACACTGGTAACATCATTATGTTCAATGAGCTTTCCTCATTACATGCTTTCAAGTAAACTCCAAATTACAGTGATCCTACTCTATGGTTGTATTGGCAAGATTTATTCAGTGCGTGTGTGCATGTGGGGGGTTGCCATTGCCTTTCTCTATGGCTGAGAAAGTGTGACTTGATTAAGGCCATCTAGTGGGTTCCCATGGCTGAGCACTGACTTTAATGCTGATCCTCTGGTAACCTATTCCAACATTCAAATCACAACACCATGCTGAAGGTTAAAAAACCCTTTGTTCTCCCCCTAGCCAGTTATAGATTTTTGTTTTGATTTTGATTTTCTGTCATTTGAATTGTTGTTATTTTGCATTGATGCTGGCTCCTGGTTGATGATCTTTTATGAAACTGTATTTCTCCTTCAAACAGCACCTTACACCTGACTGTAACTGTTTGGTATTCATAATCTGCACTACAGAAATAATGCAGCTTAACACCGCTTTAACTGCAATGGCTCAATGCTGTGGAATCCTGAGTTTTGTAGTTTGTTGTGGCATTAGAATTCTCTGACAGAGATGGATAAATATCTTACAAAACTACAAATCCCAAAATTCCATAGCATTGAGCCATGGCAGTTAAAGCACTGTGAAACTATAAGACCTCAGTCACAGTTTTCACAGTCTTGACACAATTGTGATCCTTCAACCTACTTTGCAGGGCATCAGCTGGATGGAGAGAAGGAGGGCCATTCTACTGAAGATCAAAGCATTGTTTGGATGTATTTCTGTTAGACTGGGGGCCAGCTGGTCCAGGAAAAGTTACATATGTTAAGTATGGTTCAGATATGTTTAAGTATAAATATATACAGTTTAAGTATATGCTGACACAGGATTCTGACCTGTAACATGAAAACACCAGTAACATAAGACAATATAAAACTATCAATCAAATAATTCTTTATATATATATATATATATTTAAAAATAAATTGCATTGAGGATATGAATATGTGAATATCTCAGCCAATGCTCAACACTCCATTTTTTAAGTAGAGGAAATAAAATTGCATAGTATACTTTGTGGTGTCATGTCATTCAAAGCATTTCTTGTCTTTCAACTGCAGTTGTTAAAAACGATGACTTATTTATAACCAAATTCATAAAAAAGTACAGTATGCATCACAGATCTTATTGTATAATTTAAATTGTCCAAGCATAGAATCATATCAATTATTATGTTCATGATAAACAGCATCAAATCTATCTTCTTAAACAAAAAATCTGTAAACTATTAATAATTTCTAAGGAAAACCATATTATTATTATTATTATTATTATTATTATTATTATTATTATTAACCTTTATTTATATAGCACTGTAAATTTACACATTGTTGTAAATACATATATTGTTATATGTATGTAGAGAGATCTTGTTGTACCTTTGAGACAAACTGAAAGTAAGAAGTTGGCAGCATGTCCTTTCATAGACATAAGTCTACTTCCTCAGATACATTTGGTGGAGTGGAAGGCCAGGGACAGACCTATATATGCCATTCGTATGTGAAAATGTCAATTCAGATTCAAAATCCTTTGTGTATGGAAATGTACTGTTATATTTAAGACAAACAGCACAATCCCATTTATTCAGACAAGGAGTAAATCCCATTGACCTCAGTGGGACAATTGTGGGTTGACATGAATAGGACTGACTTTCAATGAATGATTTCCATTCTGTACATACAAAATTTCTTAATTTCAAGATGCTATCTGACAGACTAAGGGTGAGGAACAGTTTTTCAGCCTCAGACCCCTGTTCATTTTCAGTTAATAATAATAATGTTTATCTATATACTGCTTTTCCAAATTAGATCAAAGTGGTGTAAGTTAAGTTCTTAAGGACTGCGTTCCACTCAAAGGCAAAAGGATAGGGCCAAATATGCTAGCATATTTTGGCTTTAAACTCTTATTTGCATTTACTATTATTATTATTATTTTTAACCTTTATTTATGAAGCGCTGTAAATTTACACAGCGCTGTACATGCAATCTTTTTAGTTAGATGGATCCCTGCCCACAGGCTTACAATCTAAAAAGACATGACACAGAAGGAGAAGGGAGTGGTGACGGGAAAGGGTAAGAGATCCAGCAGTTCCTCTCAACCTCCGAGGCCTGGACCAAGGCAGATGGACTGAAGGGAGGGCTTGGCTTCAAAATGGAAGGTTAATCATTATCCAGGGAAAATACATACTCACAAGTAGGATAATACATATACGGTACATAGCAATACAGGAAATGGATCGATAAACAGTCAACAACAGAACATCAGATAGTAAGTGACAATTATGCGATGCCTGGGAAGGCTTCTCGGAACGCAAGGAGAAGCATGTTGATGTTTTAGACTGGGAAAATAATTAAATATAGGAGCTGGGCAACCAAAACAACAATTATATGAGGAAGGGAATAGGCCAGATTTAAGAGAGCCACATTTGGGCTAATGTTCTAAGGTTCCTTACCCAGTAACATCATTGTACAAGAAGTGTGCTGGCTGACATGTATGGCAACCCCTGAATTCCATAGATTTTCTCAGGCAAGTAATATTTGTAACAATTTGTTTCCAACTTCTAGGCTTCTTTCAGAGTAAAAAATGTGTGAGAGAACAAGATACACAAGACTGCAGGTACCATGTAGATTAATAAACCAACATACTTACAGCTTATCCCAACAAACCAATTATCAGTGTGGCTGAAAAGCATCCTTGGATGCTTAAAGGATTCTGGAATAAATTTGAATGCCTTGACAACTGTCTGATGTTAACAGAAGCTAACAGACCGATCGATCACTTGGAGCATTTTGTCCCTTTCTCCTTTTGTGTCTGTTTCAAATACTGCAGCTTCATATTCACTATGATAACAGCAGAAAACAGACTTTCTACAGAATAAATTCTGCTCCAGGCAGCAATTTTGGGTTGTATTTGCCTCATTGACCACCAAATCTGCCTTATAAGTGTCCACATAACAGAAGAGGACACCACTTTTGCAGGCTATTTGAGCAGAAGTGTTCAATGATGCAAATAGCCACTGAACCTAAGATTACATCTAGATGTACTTCACATGTACTTATTCCGCATAATTGTGCTTCATAGAACGGTACAGAAACATACAGAGTGAGTAGCAATCTAATATAGAGTAGAGCACCACATTTGGCATACTGTTTTGTAGGTCTTGGCTACAATAAGAAGCTTGGATTCTGGAAAGGTCAACTGGGTACCCGAATGTGGAATGGAACAGAATTTGACACTTAGTAATGTGTGGTTGCCATAATTTGACATTCAGCTTGAAGGCACATACACATACACAATGTGGAGTAGAAGGCTGCATTTTGATTTTCACAGCACCTTCAAGGTTGAATCAACCATTATTCTTCATACATGTTTAAAGCTAAAAACTCTGCTTAAAAATTTACACGGCAAAGCCCAAGACAATATAGTTTTTAAAGTGGGGGAGCAGTTGCTTCTTCTTTAATAGATACATGGCACGACAGCATTCTGGACATAACCTAGAAATGTAGGAAGGACAGCAGTCTGTCCAAATGATTCTTGTTGCATTAGATCTAGCTGTTCTTGTTTTTGTGCATGAGAGCCAATAAAAACTCAGGCCTGTGCCAGAGCCTATGGGAGACTATATTGGAATGTATATTAGGAACAGTGATTTTTTTTAAAAGGTTGAAACTGGGGGCCAGAGATGTTGCAGGCTGACTTTCAGCCTTGAGAAGTAGAGAAAGAAGGGTGGGACATACAATGGCCCTTGCCAATCCAAAGTCTGTCAATTGCAGGAGCCAATGTTATATATTTTATTCAGTTCTGTGTCTGAAGTGGGCTCTGAAGTCTGAACACAGAGTCAGGGTCTAAGCCATAAGATACCTACCAATTTGGCCAGTTCAGACAGGTTCTCAGTCCCTGTGGTAGGATAATAAATTATGGGAGTCAACACAGTATGGTGGCTTGAGCATTGGACTTGGGCTCTAGGAGACCAGGGTCTCAATTCCTGCTCAGCCAAGGAAACCCACTGGGTGATTTTTGGCAAGTCACACTCTCTCCACATAACAAGAAGGCAAGTAAACTATATAATTTGAGAAATTATGCCAAGAAAGCTCTCAGATAAGCTTTCCATAAGTCAGAGTCCTCTTGATGTCACATAACAATGATAACAACAACAAGAAATTATAGAAATGAATGATGTTTTCCACATTTTGCTGTACAGATGGGCACACTTTAAGAATCACAAGCTCAGTCACTTTTCTAAAGGCTTGTTAAAAAGACAGTCTGAAATGAGATGCTACATTCAGTCGTATGGATTTTCCTCCATTTAAAAAAAAAGGAACAGAGGAACAGAGGGTGCCAAGTGTGTGGAGTGGAGAAATTGATTTTTCCCCTTCTAGGCTGGGAGTGGGTAAAATGTCATCTAGCGGCTGCATAAACTACAGATTTGTTGTCACTACCCTGGCCCCTCCAGACTCCCCAGATAACCATTTTTGGGGCCAGAATGAAATTAATTTAAAATTCACCTTTTAAATATGTTGCAGAATCCTACTGCATTGTTTAATGCATGTGTGTGTGTGTGCACGCGCTCGTGCACGCACACCCACACACCCACACCCACCCCTCCAAAAATAACTAACACTTTCCCCCTCGAAGGCCAGAAATGAACTTCATGCCATTTCTGAGTTTGTTATGGAGTTCCGTTTTTGCATTTTTGCATGTTGTCAATCAATGTGGCCCCTGGAGGGTCGCAGAGACAGAAAATTGCTCCTGGACCAGCTGTAGTTGCCCAACCCTGCTTTAGCTTATCACTCCACTCAAAAGTGCCTGCTTTCAAAAGAATTTGGGATGTGACTGAGTGGGGAAAGGGTGGAAAGAGAAAAGGATTAGCAGTTCTCCATTCTATCCATTCCCCATTACTCTGTTTAAACTGCTATGGCTCCTTGCCTTTTAAAAAGATCATTTGAAAAAGTTTCTGTGTTGATCATGGCCTTTGTTTTCTTGTAATTACCCATAATAGTATTTTGGTTTTGATGTATTTGTTTATTTGGTCTTACTGCTTTCCCCCCTCATTACCTGTATTTTATGCTTTAATTCTTTTACAAAAAAGATCCCCTTCTCTTTCATAAGTAGCAAAAGTGAGGAATATAGAGCTCTTATCCTTAAGCACTAGACATGCCAGCTAGGGCTGATGGGAATTAGAGCCCCCAAACCTCTGGGCCACTATAGGTTCCCCAACTCTGAGTTAGAGCAAAACTATACACAGTTTACTTGTTCCATCAAATAAGGAGACAGGAATTGTCATTCTATATGAACTTCTTTCTTCTCAATAAACATTTACCTCAAACCATTTAGAAATATTATTATAACCCATGTAATTTTATGTCCCTTTTAAGTTTCTACCTTAATTAATTAACTTAATTATTCCCCTAGTATTAATACCCTGATAGACATATGATTAGTACCAGAGCAGACATAAGAGGAATATAATGATATCATTCTGCGGATATGGTATGACGCTCATAAAATCTCATTATGTGATTTTTCATTTGTTTCTAACATTTTAAAACAAGGCTGCTGTTTAAGGAAATAAATATTCTGTGCTATCAGCATTGTTTGATGGCATTATCACAGGAGTGTGTCTCGCAGTTAGATGCCTGTGGTGAGGATGAGCACAGGAATAAAGTTCTCACAGTGAAGGCAAATACCAAAGCATTACAAAGAGCAAACCACACCAAAACTAAGTGCTGTGTCTCCAGCACAATTAAACGGGCAACGTCATCAGCTGTACATGCTTCACAACTAAGAAAGAAATGCATTTTTTTCTATAAACAGTGTCAGAACTTTTATCATGAGAATGATCAGAACTGGACCATCCCTGTCATAATGTGATCCCAGCTATAGAAGAGAAATCAGAGTCAAGCTGGGTGTGACCGTGGAGTTTCACTGCTCAGGGCTAATTATTCACCGCATTCCACACCCAGAAAAAGTTGTTTGTCAGGTTTAGCTTTGCAGACAGCTGCCAGAGCACACTAGCTAAGTCAGATTACCTTTGAGAGCACACAGCACTCAACAGAACAAACCCATTCATTTTTGACACAGGTACTGTATGGATTTGGATGCATTTTCTCAGAAAGAAACTCAGTATTCCCCGCTAGAGGGATGACACCATAAACGTTGCTTTTCAAACGTTCATGTTTACAATGTTGGTGAAAAACACAGTGTGCAAATACTGCTAGAAGATATTTAATACTTAACGTATTAAATCTTTCCTTTCATTTGTACATTGTGCTGAAATAAACCTTCTTTGACCATTTGCATTGTGTCCTCAAGCAGCCCATTGCCAAACACATCTGCTGACTTTTTCTCCTCTGAGAAACAAAGGTGCCCCAAGCTCTGGGGGCAAGTCTTGTCTGCTGCTGCTCCTAGGAAAAAAGAACATTAAGAAGGATCCATTCTATCTGCCCTATTTGCAGCAAGGATAACCTGCCAAGTAGACACAAAGGGGAACAGCAGGTGTGGTGCCACTGAATGGGCTTCTTAGCTATGCTCAAAATGGAGATTTTGGAATTCTTCCTGGACAGAAGATTGAAATGGAGGACAGGTCCTGGAAAAAGATGGAGATCTGGTCACCCTAATTATATCTATATGAAGCATTCATCACTACATCAAACACAAAAGTGCAGTATTTTATAACATTTCCTAATAATTTCTTGCTCTTACCACCTTACTGCCTCTCTTCCAAGACTATGGAGTTAATAGTGAGGCTGGGATGGAGGATACACTGTCAATGAAAATACTGGTTGTCGCAATGGTGAGGAAGGAATTTAACCCATCAAAGCCTTACAAGTAAGGGATTTAAATGAAATGCCAAGCTTTTCAGTGTTTTCATGAGCTTCTTTAGGAAGTACACTTTATTTTAACCAATCGTACAAATAATAATCAGCTAGAGAAATAATTACTTACTTGGCTGAATGGAAAAGGCACTCTTATTTCTAACATGAAAACTATAGAATCCCTAAGGCACCAAACATGTCAAGACCAATGTTTTGTGCTTAATAGCTACCTTGAGATTAATAGTTCTCAGATCTACTTTGGATATGTGTTATGATAAATTTGGGAGTGTCTGTAGTACAAAACTCCAGTGTTGAGAGCTCACACCTTCATTTCAGCTTATCCAAAATAAACACAGTAAAGTCAGATCCATGTAAAATATACACATCTGGAGATAAAACACAGTAGAGTCTGGAAACTTTGAAGTTTTGCCATTGCCCCTGTGAGGTTGGGCATACTTAATGAACCAATTGTTGTAGCTTTGTAGACGCAGAATTGAGAGAAAGTTACCTTTTTGTGTTACAACTCTGAGAAGCCATTGTCTGTATAAGCTGGAGGGGTCTGGAAGTTGTACCCCACAAACACAATCATTCTAAGTCTTGGTATAATGGTAAATTCTAAGGTGCAAGCACTCATCATGGCAATTTTTACAGCCAGGCCCCCCCCCTTTATTCAGGCAACTCTGTTAAGTCCTACTGATAAAACAATTCCAGAAGTCAGTAGTTGTAAACCTAATGGTTCTTAATAGGACATTTAGGACCAAGATATCCTGAATGTCTTTGCAGGACAACAGCTTGCAGGATAAATTCATTTAAAACAAAACAAAACAAAAAAGTTGGAAAAATCCATTCCAGCTGGTGCCCCAGTTCCTATGAATAATGTTCCTAAATTCAAATGGGACAGAAATGCTCCAGAAGGATGCTAATCCAGAAATCTTGGTGTTTTGACCTTTGACACCTGCCTCCTCTCTATCACTGCCTGCCTCTTTAGTAAAGGAGGGAGGAAGAAAAGTTGAAGTCTTAAACATGCACAGAAAAAGGCTAATGTGCACAGAAATGTCAATCACTGATTTGTACGGCTCTCTTTCCATGTTACTCCCAGCAATTCTGTGTATGTAAATGTAGATAGGTTTCTTTCTCCTTCTATGTGTTGTTCTTATTTGACTTTATATATGATGTTTCATGTCCCAACTACTGTGAATCAACCCTTTGAACTGAGGCCTGGTACAGACAGCCAAAAGCGCTGTCATGGGGCTGATTTTAGGGCTCCAGAGGGCTGGGTGTCCATACACGCCTGGCCCTTCCAGCAGAGCCCTTGCACCATCTTGCTGGCACCCCGCCCACATGGGGTGTGAAATGATGATGCACGGGTGTCTGAGTACCTAAACGAAAGCATTGTCATCATCAATGTGCACAAGCGCCATTATGATGCTTCTAAAAAGAAGCCACTCTAGGCAGCTTCTTTTTAGGGCACGCATTGGTGCCACACTGTGGGGTTGGCACAGCGTCGATGCAGGGCAGAAACAGACACCATGGAAGCACCCATCTGTATTGTCCCTGAGTCCCAAGATGGGCCCAGAAGAGGTATTTTTGGACTACAGTGCCCAGAAACCCCACATGAACATCACTAGTGGCCATAATGTCTGGGAGATTTTGGAAATTGTCATTTAAAAAGCAACTTTTTCTAGCTTTCCTCTAAAGGCACACACTCCCACACATTTAACAACTGAGTATCCTCCATGCTTGGATTGGAGACTGCTTCATAAAAAGGTCTGTTGAAGTGAAATAACAGATTAAGGACATTTAAAAAAAGGCTCTAATGGTTAGAATAGACACTTGTTTAGAGTGTGGGGTAGGAGAAAGAAAGGTAGAAGCAGTTCCAGATCACATATGAAGTCAGATACAGAGCAGAGAGTTTTAAATCTGGTGTTATCTGAACTGGAAACAGTTGTGCATGAGCCAAGGATTGTGTTATTTCTCTGAGAAATCTGAATCGGGATTGTCTACACTGACAATAATAATAATAATATCTTTTCTGGCCTATGTTGGTTCCACAGTGAACCCAATAACACAGCACACATCAATGTGAGATAGGCTTATTTGGCACACACAAACAATGAAGAAAGAAAATATAAAATGGAATGTTTCTTGCTACTTCTCCTCTGGACCACGACCCCCTTCCCAGATGATGATGATGATGATGATGATGATGATGATGATTATGCTTTATTTATATAGCGCTTGTAGATTTACTCAGATGAGCTCAGACCTTTCCAGATGAAAACATCCTTGTTGACCTCCTCGTCCCTGTTCCTCTCCCCCCGCCCCCCATTATCCTCCATCTTTATTGTTTACTCTACCTGGACTCTGCTTGAAATTTTTTTAATTTCATTTAAATTTTTATTGTTTTTATTATTTAAAACTTCTAAAAATAGCCACTGAAGTGGCTTAGACAATCCGGGCTGTATCCAGGATGGACCTGGGACACAATTTGGTGGTGATTTCTGTGTGATAGAACCCGGCTGCCTCCTGAATTAGCACTGAATTTGGCAAAGGTAAGACGCTCTTTTAACCCCATGCGATAGGGTCCTATGCTCTACTTGTATATGTGGACACCATAGTAAACGTTTAGGGAAGTGTTTCACACTTGTAGCCATATGTGTGCACACACATGGAGATGGAAAATTCCTGTAGTTTCAAAAACCATTTGGCATATACAGTATCATGGTTGTTGGGTGGGTCTATTGTTCAAGAAAAATAAGTCCTCTTGAGACATATGGAAATATTTATACAGATTTTTAGATCCTGTTTTTTGTTGTTGTTGCTGCTTGCTTGTAGTCTGGTCATGATGTCATATTTGGGTATGAGAGGTCACCAAATCAGTATCTTTTCCAACTTTCACTAGGCTTATCTTCTGCACGAAGTTTCAAGAACTGGGCTTGGAGACATTCACAGTACCCTCCTACCCAAATTTAACAAAAATGGCAATTTATCAGTCACATTCTTTTTTTTATTTGAATAAGAATAAAATATACTAGTACTATATTTTTTCCAGTTTCTGTAAGGGATAAGAACTACACCCAGGTTTTTTTTTAAAACCCAGTGTTTCAAGTAGAGATTAGTGGTGGCTCTCCTAGTTGCCTTTGTTCTTTCCAAATCTCTTTGTCTACATTTTCAAATACTTTTAGCACATGTTGCAATTTTGTTTGCAGATGTATTTTGTCCTCTTCCATTCTGGAAACGGATTTTTAATAATGTGAGAGTATTAGTGACTCTTGCCTTATGTATGTACTGGCACAAAAGTGCTGTTTGTTTTGGTTGTCTGCAGATGAAGACATCAAGATGATTTCTTAAATATCATTTCAATAAGATATAATGAAATGAGAATAGCTTCATAGTGGGTAGCCTGGTGTTACACTGTTGTTTCCTGTTGCAACACATTCAGTGTAGATGATGTGCAATACATAGATTGTTTAGAAACCCATGAACATCCGTGTGGAGATAATACATAATATGTGGAATGCTTAAACACCCATGAACATCCCTGAAGATATGTGAGGTTCCCAGATTATATATATGCATATGCATGTACACACATACTGCCCATACTTTACATTTTTGTTACAAGAAATACAAGTGTAGCATCAAAATACAGCATGCTTGCACCATACGCAGATGCACCATACACAACTTTAACCTTACGCAGAAGGTTAAGCTGCTGGGCAATGAATGGTGCATGTGCTCGTGGCACGTGTGCCGCGCCGAATGCAAAATCACTCCCCCATTGCAGTCAATGGGGTTTGAGCATATGTGTTTTTCTCCATACATGGGGGGAGCCAGAACGGATCCCCGTGTATGGAGAGGGCCCACTGTACTGTAACACTTGTCTTTGAATGATGGAGCACTAAACAAGACTTTCCCAAACTCACTATAACATTCCCTATTATATGCTAGTGGCAATACTAGAATGTATGCTGTATGAGAAGGCCAAAAAGATATACTAGAAACTTTTTTGTTTAGTCTGTTTTAGTACAAAGAATATTTGGGATTCAATATTTATTTAATTTAATTTAGTGGCTGTTTCTTCTTCAAAATGCCTCTTCCTCCTTCTCTTATCCCAGATAGTATCTTTCACCTCCCTCCCTCCAAGATTTTAAAGACAGGTGAGTGGTCTTTTGCTTATATTTTGCTTTTGTTCCCTGCCCTGAAGGCGCTATCTATCTCTGTCTATTACTATACTATACAGATTGTGTCATATTTTAGATCAGATTCATTCCAGCCCACTCTTCTCAATGGTGTCTCTAAGAGTGTGCAAGTGTATGCTATCATGTCTGTTCCCAGGGTGCCACTTCTGTCCTCAGAAGCATCCCCTGACCCTAATATTATGTAATTAAAACTTCACATAAGCTCCGCATTAAAATTACCTCCCGGCTCCAAAAGACTTCCTGTAAAATTTATTTGTACACCCAGTACAATATTGTTGTCAGAGAAGGCTAGCTACTGTTATTATCCTCAGCTTACAGGTGGAAAAAATACTGTACATACGTGTGAAGATCCTTTGCAATATCCATCTGGTTGCCTCCTTAGAGAGTGTCTAATGACACAGTTACATAAACCATCCCTTTCCTGCCAGAGGTAAGCAACAATGAAGCAAGGGTATTTTTCCCCCATTAGAGCTATCTCAAAATCTCACAAAGAATGTCATTTACCAAGGAATGCAGCTCTGCAATCCATTCTCATTTGAATCACAGTTGCTTCAGGGCCAAACTAGAAATGTGTGATTGCATTTTATGGATTACACCTGGAAAGATAACGTAAAAATATTTTAGCTAAATAAATTAGGACCAGAGCTTGGCAAGTTTTTTTTTCTTCCAGACTATGGTCCCAGAATCCTTCAGCCAGCATAGCTAATCTAATTTGGCCCTTATTAAACCAACAACAACATGTTCCTCTGGACCCCAGAAGGCAAGGAGGGAGCTTGAGATCTCCATAACAAGACTGAGCCTCACTGAAATTATATGGCAAAACTGGATGACCAAGGTTCCTATGTAGTTGAGCTTCCTCTGGAATCATCAACCAGAAGTATACAAAAAGAACAAGTGCTAAGAAACATTAATACAGTGATTGTTGGTGGGCCCTCCTAGGAACAATAAAGGATATCTGCAATCTATCTTATGCATACTTACTTGGGAGTAAGTTACACTGAACACATGGAGGGAACATTGTGTCGGTAAGAGACTTCATATTCAAGGATGTTTGATTGACAATGGATGGGGAAAACATTTGCCATTCTCCTGCAAGTACCCGTATATAGGCAAATTTAATAATAATTCCTCCCCTCCCCCAAAAAACAGTTCCAGGGTCATGGGGGGAAGGGCGGGGAGAGATTGGTAGATTACATTCTTCTTTATATATAATTGAAGAATCCTTTATATTTCTTCTGATTATGGGTCACCACCTTTACAGTGTCTAACTTGAGACACTCCAGGTTAGTAACAAATACTGACATGTGTCTGTGCACAATAATTTATAACAGTAACTTATTGTTGATGCTTACATCAGCAATAAACTAGGGGCATAATAGCTATTTAAAAGCTGATGGACAAAAGTATATGTTATTTTGAACATAGAATCATAGAATCGTAGAGTTGGAAGAGACGACAAGGGCCATCCAGTCCAACCCCCTGCCATGCAGGAAATCACAATCAAAGCATACCTGACAGATGGCCATCCAGCCTCTGTTTGAAGACCTCTAAGGAAGGAGACTCCACTACACTCCGAGGGAGTTTGTTCCACTGTCGAACAGCCCTTACTGTCAGGATGTTCCTCCTAATGTTGAACACAATTTTCTCCTCCAAGAATTGTCATAGAGTAAGCATTAGAGGGCTTTACATTAAATTTATGTACCCTTTTATAAATATGCATGAAATGTTGTGGGGGTTTTTTACAACAGGGCCCTCCCTGACTAATATGGAAACTATGCACAATAAATATGTAGGTTTAAATCCATGTTGGAATTAAGTCAGCTGTACAAATGTTTCAGGATAGGGATGACAGAGTAGCATTTTTTTTTATCTTTTTGCATTTTGTTATCAAAAAAGCTTAGGGGAATAGCTTGTAGAATTCTGATGTTTGAAAATAAAATTATCTTCAAAGGGATGACTTGGGTTACTTTTGAATAAAAAAACACAATGTTTTTTTTTAAAGTGCACGCATAGGAAATTATTGGGTGAACGGGTCTTGAAACAGGAATCAATTAATTTAATCCCCCCCAAAAAACCCTGGTTTCTGTACAGAAAAGTTATTACCACTTAAATTTGGACATTGCACAAGTCCCCCTACCTAACCGAGCACAAAGTATGAGGTAAAAGAGTGATGTTGTGACACTAATTAAAAAGAGACATATAATTTATTATAATAGGATAATAGGGAAAAACTTTAGATGCCAAAAAAATATTAGTGGAACAGACAGGTTATGTCCTCATAAGACACTGTATCCCTGAAATGGTATACTAATAAAAGTTAACTAGAACACAAAGAGAAAGACCTTTCAGGTTTCTATTTTGCATGATACTGCTTCGTGGGGTGGATACAGAGAAAAGAGGGAGTAAGGCGAAAGTGTTGAAATAAAATTGACAGAGCTACTCATGATATATCAAAAGTGCAAGGGAAATAAAACTGCTGGCTCTGCCCAGTTCAGAAAAGACAACATTTTCAACTGACTCACAGTCTGACAGTTTGTCAACACTTATCATGCATGGATTGGTCACAACTTCAGCTCAAGTCAGCAGTGAGTCATGATGAGGAGAAACAAACTCTACAGAAATCAACTTCCTTAATCGGCTGGATTTATTTCTGGGAACTTCTGCAAGACAGAACCATGTATAGGAAAACAAACAAAGAAATAAAGGGGGGAGGAATGTGACAGCCTGCAACATCAATAGCTTTTAAGAAATTGCTCATTCCTCATAAAGAGTGAATATCCTTTAAGTTGTAAACAGAGCCTCTGTCCCCTTCTAGTGTGTTCATTTGACATGAAAAGTGAAAGCCTGTGAAGCTATGCTATGCAGATCTTGAAGGATAAAATAAACGTAATGGTTATAAACGTTTTGCTTTTTTTTATTATAATCAATGAAACCTACATAAGTGTTGACTTTCCAACTATACATTGATTCATGGGTCAACTATATTTGGGACAAATAATTGGATTTAGGCCTTTCAAACATGAAAGATAAAACGATAAATAGCTATTAGTCATGATTGCTTTATCTTATCTTCCTTATCAGTGTCAGTATGCCTCTGAATACCAGTTGCTGGGGAACAAGAGCACAAGGGTGTTATTACATTCATGTCCTGTTTCTGGTTGGTCACTGAAGGTACTAAATGTTGGAAAAGATAGGCCTTTATGAGGGGATATTGAAAAGTTCTTGACCTGACCCACTTCCTAAAATCTGAATGTAATTATGTCACTGAAGCTTGAAAGTGTGTTGTTTTGTATTGTGAATTGCCAATTTGCAGAACTGTAGCCCTCCAGATCATTGATAGAACAATGTCAATGAAAAGTATGGAATTTTCAAGTGAACTCTGAACTCTGGGCCATCTTGAGAACACACCAAAGGATATCCGTACATGTATGGTGCAAATATTGAGTGACAAGCACCTTTCACTCAACTGTGAGGAAGAGGTGTGCCAACATGGACATTTTGAGATAATTTTGAAGCAGTGGCAACTCCTGAAATTGTTAAGCATATTCCTGACCTGATTTTGACAGATCGGCGAATCTCAAATAAAATAATTGCTGGGATACTAGAAATGTCTCAGGAACACATTGGGTTTATAATTCATGAGCAGTTGACTATGGAGATTATCACACTGGCAAAAACGACAGGAGCATAGTGGTATGCACCCATCAATATAGTGCGTTACACTATGATTATCATATGACATAACATGATGTCACGATTATCCCATGAATAAAGAGGAATTCTAGTGCCGCTTTTTAATCACAGGAATTTTCTGTGAATAAAAAGTGGTGCTAGAATTCCTCCTTATTCATGGGATAATCACAGGATAATTGTAATGTCTTGCGACGTCGTATGATAATCATAGCATTATCACACAATATTGAAGGGAGCATATGTCTGTGCTCCCATCTTTTTTGCTGGTGTGATAATCTCCTATGCAGAAGCTCTCAGTCAAGTGGGTGCTGAAATGTTTGAATGCTGACCAGAAACAAAATCGAATATATACCTCTAAGTTGATTTTGTAGCATTTTGAGCAAAATAGTGACAATTTTCGGAAAGACTTGTCACTGTTGATGAAACATGGTTACATCACTATGATCTGGAGATCAAACAACAGTCCTTGCAGTGGTGGCAATTGGACAGTTTTTTTCATTGTGTGTACAGGGCGCCACCATTTTTATGTCCCCGTCACATGCTAGGGGTGAGGCCGGTATGGATGGTGAGTCCTCGGCCAACCCCTAGCACGTGACGGGGGCAGCGCAAAGGCCCATCTAAATTGGGCCAGTATGTGGAATAGAATGTAAGCTTCATGGTTCTAAGTCATTCCCTTCTTGGTTGGGCCAAGAACTTTCAACACTCCCTTGTAGCCTGATCCAGCACAACTCTTCTTATGTTCCTATCTGGAAATGTATTTTTGGCCTTATATCAGTTGAAATAAGAGAGGAAGTTTGGATTGAGGCTGTAATATTGGAAGAAAGACATTAATTCATTCCTCCCTCATGCTTTTGGGGAAAATTCAGCGACAGCTACTATTGCTAATGGTGTGGAGTGGATATTGTATCTACCTTACTCCACAGATAATAGCTTTGAGAGGATAAGTTCCATTAGGGAAGTGGGACAGGAGAAGACAATACCTTCATAACAGTAGATCCTCTAACCAAAATCCTTATGCCTTCCCCAAACCCTTCATGGCTAGACTGAGACAAGCTGAGGCTTTAAAATATGCCAGATTTAAAAGGCCTTTTTGTTGTTGTAGGCAGTACAAGTCAATTTTGATTTATGGCAATCTTATGAATGAGAAACCTCCAACATCCCCATTCATCAACTGTCCTCCTCCAGTCTTGAGGACTTAGGGCCATGGCTTCCCTGAATTCACCTGGGGTGCATTCTTCTTCTTTTCCCACTGCCTTCCATTTTACCAAGCATTTTAATCTCCTCGAATGAGTCATACCATTATAAAAATGTATATCATTCTAGCAATTATGTAAAGCTTGAAAATCAGTATTTTCCCCCTCAGGTTTTAAAGGCCTCTCTTAATCTGATGCTAAATTATACCTTACTTAACTTGTTCATACAGTGAAATTTTAAAAGACATTCCACATCACAGGAAGTTTGGACTTTAAAGAGTCACTCCCATCCTGCTGCATGAGGATAAAAACAAAGCATCTTCATTCATCCCAAAGCAAACAGCAAGCCCCAAAAGAAGACATGGAGGAATGAAACTAATAATAGCCACGTTGCTTTTTAAGAGGGACAAGTGAAGTATGACATAGAAGTTTCTCACATGACCTCCATTCTCACCACAATCACATTAATGGAATACATACGATTTTGGGAAAACTCCCTACTGAACATTCTTGCATTAGCATGACCATGTTGTTGGTGGCACCTTGCTCTCTCTTCTGCCCTTGTCCTTAACCCTCCTTCCCTGCCCTATGCCGTGTGTGTGTGTGTGTGTGTGTGTTAGCACAATTCCAGAGTTATGCTAATACAATTTAAATAAATAAACAAATGAATGAATAAATGTAGCATGGCATAGTGGTTTGCGCATTGGACTACCACTCTGGGGACTAGGGTTCAATTCCCAGCTCAGCCATGAAACCCATTGGGTGACCTTGGGCAAATCACACTCTTTCAGCCTTAGAGGATGGCAATGGCACCCCCCCCAAAGAAACATGCCAAGAAAATCCCATTATAGGTTCACCTTAGGTCACCATAAGCTGGAACGACTTGAAGGCACACAACAAGTCATTCTAGAATAGTGGGTTTGGGGGGCAGTGGAGAGGAGGAGACACTGACACCATGTGACTATGCAATCCTGGAGTTGCCACAGGAGTAATTTGACATACCTCAGCACTAGCACTATAGCTGCAAAACTGGGAGCGTCTTAATGGGTTTTTACGTCAATGGTAAGGTGCGGGCTAACATGCTTTCAGAACAAGTCAGTGATGAGAGGGAAATGGCATTGTGTGATAGGTATCACCAAAGGTGCTATTATCAAACTTTTATGGAGGTTTAAAAGCATCATGTGAAAATGTCCATAGTTCAGAAACATGAACTGATTGCCAGCACAATGAGCTCATGGAATATAATAGGAAGAAACAGATATTTTCAAGTCTGTTTTATGTACTGAGGAAGGGAAGCATATGACTCACTAGATGTGGTTAGGAGTTTTACCAGCACAAGAAAGCATGGTTAATGGGCAGCAATGATGGGAGTTGTAGCCCAACAACACATAGAGGTTCACACAGTCTGTGCTTCTACTGAATACAAAGTCAGTACCCTTTCTCTCTGTCCTATGCTTGTGTTGCTAAGAATTAACTAACAATGGTTAAATAGTTCCTGTATCTAGGATCAAACACTGATCAGAATGCTAACCGTGGGGCAGTAACTCAAAGGCAGTAACAACAACAACAGCAAAACAATAGTCATGCTTGTCTGAGGGACTGAGGGAGATGTAGTTCAAAAAAGTAATTTTTCCAGCTCTGCATTCCTCTTAGGAAGATTCTCTGCACCCTCTTTGTTTGGAATTGTACAACATGGCATTGCAAAGAAAAACAGGCTGACAAGACAGGTTTCTTCTTGTATAGAGATTCTGAGGATTTTCTTAAGAAAGTGGGAGGTGTTGACATCCAGTGTCATTAGCTGAAGCTGTAAGCTTGTGTATCATTTGAGCAATGAGTGGTTTGTCTAACTTCCCAAATACAATCAGATGATTAATTACAAGCAAAAGTAATTAGTGTAATTATTTGAAATAATAAAGCTGCTATTTTCTAATTGCTGAAAAGGTTTTATCCTCATTATTATAGGGGAAAGGGAGAAGGCAGCAAATCCCAAACAGTTTTATATGTTAATCATCCATTTTAAATACATAAACCAGATTATCAGAACAGTTAAAGACACTAGTGTAAACGCCTAATTTGTGTTCACAGCTATCACAGAAGTATGGACAAATTAGATAAGGATGACACATTAAGACATTAAAAGATAATATTTGCATACATTGTTCCCAGGTTGCTTCCTGCTTAAAAAAATAGCCAAGGGAAAAAAAAAACAACATTTATTTTGCAGGGCCAAATAAATGACTTCAGTATTTGTTATATTGGCAATGGTCATATTGCCTGGAGGATTCTGGGAGTTGTTGTCCAAAATATCAATTTTTCCAAGCTATCTTCAAAACACATGGTAAATGGAAGAAGAAGGAAATGGTAGAGACATTGTGTGAAAAAGACCCCAAAATGCTAACAGGGGACAGAGAAAAGACAGAACTACTCAATACCTACTTTGCCTCAGTCTTCTCACAAAAGGAAACGGGTGCTCAGCCTGAGGAACATGGAACAGATTATGCAGTAGGGGAAAAGCAACATAGAATAAGTAAAGAGGTAGTATAGGAATACCTGGCTAATATAATGAATTCAAATCTGCAGGGTATTACTACATCCAAGGGTATTAAAAGAACTGCAGAAATAATCTCAGCGCTACTAGTAATAATCTTTGAGAATTCCTGGGCAACAGGTGTAATCCCAGTGGATGAGAGGAGGGCAAATGTTATCCCCATCTTCAAAAAGGGGGAAAGGGGGGAGCCAAACAATTAATGCCCTGTTAGCTTAACATCAGTACCAGGTAGCTCATTAAACAGAGAGTCTGTAAGCATTTAGAAAGGAATGCCATAATCACAAAGAACCAACGTGGGTTTCTCAAAAACAAGTCATACCAGGCTAAGCTTATCTCTTTTTTGATAAAATTACCAGCTTGGTAGATGGAGGGAATGCTGCGAAAGTAGCATATCTTGTTTTCAGTAAGCCTTCGATAAGGTTTCCCACAATATTCTTGTGAACAAGATAGTAAAATGTGGGCTAGACAATGTAACTGTTCGGTAGATTTGCAATTGGTTGACTGGCTGAAACGAAAAGGTGCTCAGAAATAGCTTCTCTTCATCCTGGAGGACACTGACCAGTGGGGTGCCACAAGGTTCTGTCCTGGTCCCAGTGCTATTCAACATATTTATTGATGACTTAGAAGAAGGAATAGAGGGCATGCTTATCAAATTTGCAGATAACACCAAATAAGGAGGAGTAGCTAATATCCCAGATGACAAGATCAAAATTCAAAATGAACTTAATAGATTAGAAATCTGGGCCAACTAACAAAATGAATTTAAATAGGGAGAAATGTAAGGTACTACACTTAGGACAAAAATAAATAAATAAATGAAATGCACAGATATAGGATAGGTGACACATGGCTTGACAATAGTACATGTGAAAGGGATGTAGTTATCCTAGTAGACCACAAGGATACAAGGAACATGAGTGTGACGCGGCACCTAAAAAAGCCAATGCAATTCTAGGCTGCATCAAAAGAAGTATAGTGTCTAGATCTAGGGAAGTAATAGTGCCACTCTATTCCATTTTGGTCAGGCCTCACCTGGAATATTGTGCCCAGTTCTGGGCACCACAATTCAAAAATGACACTGAGAAAGCGGAGCGTGTCCAAAGGAGGACAACTAAAATGCACAACAATTCAAAAAGAATGTTGGCATACTGGAACATATCCAGAGGAGGGTGATCAAAATAGTGAAACCATGCCCTATGAAGAGCAACCTAGGAAACGGGGGTAAATTTTACCTGGAGAAGAGAAGGTTAAGAGGTGATATGATAGTCCTGTTTAAATATTTGAAGGGATGTCATGTTGAGGATGGAGCAAGTTTGTTTTCTGATGTTCCAGAGACTAGAGGACACGGAACAATGGATGCAAGCTACAGGAAAAGAAATTCCACCTAAACATTGGGAGGAATTTCCTGACAGAAAGAGTTCTTTGACTGTGGAACACACTCCTCAGAGTGTGGTGGAGCCTCCTTCTTTGGAGGCTTTTAAACAGAGGTTGGATGGCCATCTATCGGGGGTGTTTTGACTGTATATTCTTGCATGGCAGGAGGTTGGACTGGATGGCCCCTTGGAGTCTCTTGATTCTATGTTCTGGTGGTTCACCAACACATTAGAAGATGTGTCCAGCTGGAAAAGGGTTATGGTTCATACAATGAAAGGATAAAAATTCCCTTTCAGGTTGCTTTCCCATGCTTCCAGTTTAACAATAACTTGCCAGACCAGCAATCTGGAAAACTCACCATGAGTGGACTTGTCTAAAGTTAAGGTAGGGAGTTACTTGCTACTTGTTTGAGCTGTTGCTTCCTCTCTCTCAGCCCTGTGTATGGCTCATTCCTTCCATTCTCATGGAAGGGTAGTTCAGATAGATCTGAGATAGTTGAAAAGCCAGCCTGCTTTTTTTAAAAAAAATACAGTTGAATTTGTATTCAAGAAGCAACAGGCAATATGTAGACAACTTGTTTCAAAGGGATATCCCTTTTCACTCAACTGCAGTCTACTTTCTTTGTGGGTTAATCCCTGGCCTGTGACAGAAACAGAAAGAAACCAATCTGTGTTCCCAGTGCCAACTAATTAATGAGTCACAGTGTCTTAGGCAAGCAGATGTGACACCTGATACAAAATAGGTATTTACACCACCTTCCCTGGAAGCATTTCTTTACCCAAAGGAGGAGTATCTAAATTAACGTGTAAACTCAGTACCAAGCCCTTTTTTTACTTGGCAGGCTTGACTGTGTGAAAATGCTGACTGAATGCTATTCCTAAGCACTGGCTTTTTAGGAGGATATACCTGTGGGTGGGGCAAAGGAAGGTTGGGGAAAAAAAATCAAAACTCCCATGAACATAATTTCCTTACAGGTTTCGGATTGGCTGCAAACTATGCTTTGGTATTCTACAACCCTTTGAAATCTGGCCACAGAACATAGTAATGCCTGTTATAGATCCTGGAGCAAACACTGTGAATGCAACTGAATGAAATTCCTCTGAGATCAAGGATGGACTCAGACAACCCAGCATTGCATGACCACCACTTGCAATCTCTTTGTGTGTAATACATTCCAAGGGAAGTTGCTGGGCTAGTCTTCTACAGAAAGGCAACAGAGAATAGGAGACCTTATCCAGATGGGAAACCTGGGCCTTTTGTAAAAATGCATTACTGAAGAATGCGTCAGTCAGCCCAGAAACATGGCCTTGGGCAAGTCTTTGTCTTACCTTCTGGTGTGGAGAGAATAAAGCTGCCATTCTTCATAGGGCTATTGTTAAGGATATTGTACAATTTTCATTCACTTTTAAAGTATGTACGATTTATTGCCCACTTTTCCTAGCAAATAGCTTCTACAAAGCAGCTTACTAGACCTGAATAGATACATTTTAAAAACACATCAACATAAAATGGAACTTAAAATATAAAATACATATAAAGAATGTTAAACTTAAGGCAATAGCAATGATAATAATAATAATAATAACAACAACAACAGAACAGTAAATGTTTTCCAATCTCAGATTATGGTTCTGTGATACTATAGTGAAAACAATACATATAGGAAGGACAGGCTTACCTTTATCTGTCTATACAGAAACCAATTACATTTGATCTTTTCTTTTTCCAGTTCTTCCACTGTTTTCAATTTCTGTTTTCCTTTTTCTGTCACCAGAATTTCTGCATATGCCAGCCAATTTCCTTCTACCATTTCTTCTCTCTTATGAAAAGCCTCATTTATTGATACCCATTTGATAATGTTGTTATTTATATGTCTCTTGTATTTCTCCCAAATTCTTAACAGAAGTCATCTTATATAGTAATGGGTTTTGAAGTCTCTGTTTGCCTTTACTTTGTCATAATATAGATAAGTGTACCAACAAAATCATGTCTCTATTCCTTCTAATGCTAATTGTCTTCTGTTTTCCCAATCTTATCCACTCCTTTATCCACTAAACAGCATGAGTAATAGTATATCTTGAAATTTGGTAGTCTTAACCCTTCTCTTGTGATCTTATCCTGTAATAATTTTAATTTAATTGTGGGCTTCCTGCCTGCCCAAATGAACTTTGATATTTCTCGTTGCCATTCTTTAAAAGGGGTGTTGTTGGTGATTATTGGAATTGTCTAAAACAAGGATAACATCTTTGGTAGTATGCACATTTTTTTTTACTGCAGAAATCCTCCCTAATAAAGATAATTTTTGGCTATTATTATAATTCCCAGATACATCACTTTTTTCTCTGTTATTTTAATAAGTTCTTCCTTTCCTTTCTTTGTCAGGTTCATTGGTAGAACTTAAGTTTTTCCTTTCTTTATTTTGAATCCCAAGACTTGTCCATACTATTTTAGGTATTCTAATAATATGTTTATATTTTCTAATGGTTCAGCTAGATAAATCACAATATCAGGAACAGATGAAATTCCAATTGAATTGCTGCAGTCTACACAGACAGAATCAACTCTAGCTGTAATTAAAATCTGGCAACAAATATGGAAAACGGACAATGGCCAACAAATTGGAAATGATTGATATCAATTCCCATCCACAAAAAAGGTGACACAAAAGATTGCAGTAACTACTGGACCTTTGCATTGATTTTACACAACAAAATCATGCTCAAAATTCTCTGGTAAAGAATTTACCATATACCAAAAGGGCTTCTTTGCACCTACACCATTACTAAGAGGTCAGTGGGTCTTAGCTAGCCCAGACAACTTCCAGCCCCCATGAATTCAAAGTAATTTTGGCTCAGTGGAGTTGTACTTTCACAAAATCCTGTGTAAAGAGTCAGTGAACAATGGCCAGAGGAGACTATCTGTGCTTTTAAATACAACACTAAATTAAAGGCAGAAGAAAATAAAGATCAATGCACATGTAAAATATATGTGATTATAATTTAGAATCACTAAT
>NC_056525.1:192715566-192762152 GCF_019175285.1 Sceloporus undulatus | reverse complement strand
GAGTATTCAAATACAGATACCAACTATGAAATTTCAAGTGATGGCAACTACACACGCAATTTCCCAAGATCACATTAATAAATATTGGGATCACATTTGAATCCTCTATTCTCATTTAACAAACAACTAAAGGGGTGGGGGGGGGGGTCAGTGTTGTCTGGGCAGGTGTCCTACAAACTAGCAATGCCAGTTCAGTCTGTGCATGCAAACACAAGATGCACATCTGTATTTGCAGTGCATGAAATGCTGAATGTGTACCTGGACACCATTTGCTGGATCAGGAGTAATCACTTTTTAAATCTTCTAATCAAAAACTCTTCTATTGATTCAGCATTTACCATATAACTGCACTATCCACCTGGCATTATTTTTCCTCTTCAGATAGATATAGAGTTGGGCAATATACTATTTTGAGGAACCGATTGCAGAAGTAGGCACCATTTGCAAAAGCCTTTCTTTGTGGCTGGCATATACTGTAATTCATGACCTTTAGAAGTTTGTTGTTGTTGGTTGCCTTCAAGCCACTTCTGACTTACAGCAACTCTAAGGTGAATCAATCATGGGGTTTTCTTGGCAAGATTTGTTCAGAGGAGATTTGTCATTGTCTTTCCCTAAGGTTGAGAGCATCTGAGTTGCCCAAGGTCATCCAGTGGGTTTTATGGCTGAGCTGGGAACCAAATCCTTGCCTCCAGAATCGTAGTCCCCTCAGACCACTACACCATAGTGTCTCTCACCAGGAGCCCTGGTGCACACAATAGTTAAATGCCTGTACTGCAGCCACTCACTCAAAACCATAGGGTTGCGAGTTCAATACTAGCCAGGGCTCAAACTCGCCTCTGGCTTGCATCCTTCCGAGGTCGCTAAAATAAGTACCCAGCTTGTTGGGGGCAATTAGCTTACAGCTGTAAACTGATTAGACACTGCTAGGTCAGTATGAAGCAGTATATAGATGAAGCTGTTTGTTTGTTTCATTGAAGTATATATGCCTCTATTTATAAGAAATTATCGCACCCAGGAATCCCAGTGAGAGAGATGCAAGATCTAAAAGATGGAAATGGATGTTATCACATTTACCCATGTCTGGGTTGTAGGCACCCCGTATCCACTTGGGCAACCCATCTGCAATCCAGACATCTCCTACAGCTTTTTCAAGAATGAGATTTTCCCATTCTTGAAAAAGCCACAGGAGAAGTTTGCGTTGCAGACAGGCTGCTTGAGTGGATACAGGCTGTCTACAGCCCAGACATGGGTAAATGTGATAACATCCATTTCCATCTTTTAGATCTTGCATCTCTCCTGCTGGGATTACTGGGTGCAATAATCTCCATAGTTTGAAAACTTCAAGATTATAATGATTAAAATGCCAAACTGAAGGTCAGCATTTTACAATCTAATCTAAACCTGTAACTAATCTGAAATAAGCAAATGAGTGTAATTTTGTTCCTATGCAAAAGTTGTGCTAATGATCCAGCTCCTTGGTCAATCATATGGCTCTTAAAATGGCATCAAGAGGAACATCACAAGCATCAACATGCCATACCAATGTGTGGTGGCCTGAAATGTTTGGTGGATGTCTGTATGCAAAGTTTGTCTAGTCTGCACCAATTTTTCAGTAGTGCAGATTAAAGCTCTCTGCAAAAATGAACGGAAGCGTTAATAAAATCTGATTGAATAGTTTCCGCAGCTATCCCTGTTGACAATCACAAACTAAAAGCCATCTGGAAGCCCTAGGTGATGAGAAGGAAGAATAGATCAAGGAGAGTTGCAGAGTCTGTTTTATAGTTGGGAGTTGTTTCAGTTTCATTTAATAGAACTTAATAAGAACCTAGACAATCAAGGAGGTAGGGAAGAAGTAAAGTGGCATGACTAGGGGCAGAGGCATTGAATAGGAATAGCAGAACAGGTTGGCCTCAGCTGGAGGCTCATTCCTAGGTCCCTCTCATTGCTAGTTTGGTGGGATTCTGTGAAACCAAAAATAATTCATCCTAAGTGTCTGGGGAGGGAAGGGCAAGCCTTGGGGCCCAATGTGTCCAACTTCTTCTTCCCCCCAGCATTTCAGTAGGGGAGAGGAACACTGAAATGAGAAAAAGCACGTTCCACAAGTACTTTTCAGGACAAGCCCTGTCAAATTTAGTAGGAGAGCTGAATTAACAATCAGGCCCTTCACCTTAGTGAGTCAAAGCAAAAAAGAGACAAGGAAGAAGAAAGCTGCATTTGCTTTCTGCATCAGATATTTGCATCAGATATTTTTTGCTGTTGCTTTAGTGGCCTGGGCATCCTTTTTCCCTTTCATCCACTGTCATTTGAGGACCAGCACTAGGCCTGAAAGGTCAGTGGCTGATAATCCCTGAAGCTGTCTGAATTCTGGAACTATGGAAATGGTGTTATCAGCTGCAGTGAGATATAGAGGTATCATCTTGGGAAGATTTATCTGGCTTCTGCTTTTCTTTGACCTCATGGTGAGTAGAAAAGAAATACAGAATGGGCAGTACAGCAATAGCAAGTTGCCAGAAAAGAAATAATTGTAGTTTAAAAATCAGGATGCATCAATATTCTCGTTCAAAGAGAGAACATGGGTAACAGTGATCTTAGAGTGTGATGGGATCAGAAACTGGGAAAGTTTCTATCTGCTGTTTGATTTGGTTGTTTCTTTGTTTTTTGGAGTCACAGTCCTGGGAGAAGGGTGGGATATATATATATATATATATATATATATATATATATATATATATATATATATCTCAAAATATATTCTACTGCATATTGAGCAACATACCATACCTCTGGCTCTCACTATTTTCAGTGCTGAATATGAAAGTTTCTAGAAGCAAGAAGTATTTCCAGTATTTCCAGTACCTGCGTCTTATTATCAAGCACAGTGAAATATATGTAGTTAAATACAAATTTAACTATTTAAATGCATAATTAAGAAATATAAATAGCTTTGAAAATATAAAAACAAAAAGAAACCCACCACTATAGAATCCTGTTTATTTCTAATAGAGGTCTTATTAAAAACTTAAAGTAATTAATATAGATAAACATTTTTAAATGTAGGAGACAGCATAAAACTGTGGAATCACAATGTCCACAAAACAGGGCCATCCAATATGAAATAGGCTTTAATGTACTGTCATCAAGCAACTCAGTACACAGTTTAGGAGTGATTTTGAAATTGACACATATGTAAAGTGTTTAGGGTTACAATTTTTTTACTGCTTATCTGGGAGAAGGCCTCACTGAACTCAATGTAACTTCCTCAGTACCCATGTACCTATTATGTTGAACTATAAGCATTCTGTATCTGTTTCTTTCTTTTTTGCCTAAAACAAGGTAGATTATCCCTCTTCAGAATGAATGAAAAAATATTATTATCCCTGAGATCTGAGCACTCATTCTGGAAAGTATATTTTGTTACACTACAGTAGTGAATTGAAATAATAAACTAATAATAATAATAATAATAATAATAATAATAATAGATTTATTTCTAGCCCACCCAATCATGAAGAATCCGGGCGGGTTACAACAATAAAATACAACAAATTACAATAGAGTTAAAAAATCTATTGTAATGAGATAAAATATGCTATAAATACATAACAACTGAACATGGGAACAGGTAAAGGGCAGCCTTGGTTTCCAAATTGAGGTGAGGAACAGCCCACGAAGGATGACAGGCTTGATGACATAAAAAAGATCATATACGTGCCAAATTAAATAAATATGCCGAATCAAGCCACAAAGAAGCAAGCAAGAGAGAGAAACTTATGATATGGAATGCCAGATAAGTCAGATTAATTATGAGAATGAAAGACTTCAGCTTCTGTCATTGTATTTAGGAAATTTCAGGAAAATCCAGTCACTTACATTAGCTCAGATAATTGGCAATGAATTAATTAGCCAGTGTCAGGCTGATTCTTGCATCTCAACTGAACATAAAAGCACATTATCTGTTTTTAAGGCTGCACTATTTACAAGTTGTAGTGGAAGAGAAATTCACCTTGCTAATTTCATAGATTTCCCCCTCTGTACATCCCAAACCCAGATACAACTGAGATGCAATATATGATGCAAGAAGCAATGTACACATGTGGGAGTTGGTATAAACAGTCTCTGATTGTACTGGGAGCTGATATTCTAGAATAACTAAAAATGTGTATGGATCTCCATAACAAAATGGGAAAGAACAGGATCAAAATCTGGGACTTTCTGGTCTTTTAAAATCATCCTCGATGTCTTAGTGCTGAACTTGGGTTGCTCCTTTTAGTTTCTCAGAGGTTCCTCAGTTTTCTTGCTTATAAGGCAGGCAGGTGCAATGCAATCTTCTCTATACTGGGAACAGCTAGAACAATTGGATTTGTTCAGATGGGGGGATTACTTTGTTTATTTTTTTTAAAAAAGAATTTACCTGTATCTCCACATTTCTTCAACCTGAAGACTCAATGAACTAATGGTTAAAAACATTTGAACAGAGGAGAAATCTAAGCCGTTACAATTTCTTTATTCCTGACCTCATCTTATTGCTAGTATGAATAACTTTCATTGGTTCATTTGATCAAATGCTGCTAACTGCTATTTTCAATTTGCACAGATTTTAAAATAATTTAAAATAAGAAGTGTAATGTTTCAGGGCAGAGTTTTGTTCTTGTTGTGTGCCCTCAAGTTGTTCTCAACTTATGGTGACCTCAAAGTGAACCTATCACAGAGTTTTCTTGACAAGAGGTGGTTTGCCATGGCCTTCTTCTGAGGCTGAGAGAATGTGACTTGCCCAAGGTCAAAGAGGCAAGGTATACTTTTTAGTATGGGAAACCTAGGATCACATGGATGGTAACTTATTTTCTCTTATTAATTATGCTTTAGGATGAGCTTGATGAAATGCCTTGTAATTAAACAAAGTAATGAAAAACAATAAAAAGTGGACTCAAAGAAGAGCAGACTGGACCTTCTGGGGTGCATGGACCAATTTTCCTCCTTGTTGACAGAACTCCTCTGTCAGTGCATTTCTTCCTAATTCAACCTCCTTCCAGTAATCTAGGACTCCAGTCTTATTTCTCTTCAGTTTGAATTAATGTTGCTGTTGTATGTCTTTAAATCTTTTCTGACTTATTGCAACCCTCAGGTGAACCTTCTGGGGTTGAGAGTGTTTGACTCACCCAAGATTCCATGGCTGAGCAGTTACATGTACTTTTTAGCAATGTCACTAAGGCCCTGTCTGAATGGACTAAATTAAATTCTCCTGCGTTCTCTTGGTGGCGAGACCAGAAGGCATCTGGTCCATTCAGCAGCAGAAGCGGAGTACACTTCTCTTAAAGCATATTAACTCCATTTGTTCCAGATCTTTCTGAGCATGCTAGAGTCAAGACTTGAGCTTTTGAAGTTCTGAGTTCATTTTCCAAGCCCATCTCCAAGTCTGAGTTAGGAAAGTACATCATGCCACTGATTTGTTTAATACTTCCTTGACATAATTTTTTTTTTAAAAAGAATAACTTTTATACAATTCTTTTTATTTTATAACATTGAAATATTTAAAGTGAGGGAACCCAACATGGGACAGCTTTTGATCTGAGAAAAAGGACTGTAATCCACCAAACGTCATTCTCAAATAAACCAGTTAGTTTGAAAGGTTCTGATAAGTTTCATTTTTCTCTTTCTCTTCTCCTTTCTTTTACATATAGTGTGAAACTATTAGAGATACATTAAAGCCAGTGGAAGTTTTACTTTCAGATTCCACTCTTTACAAATTTTGCTAATTTGGGGTCAGCAAAGGATAAAGGGTTTGGAAAGATGAATATAACAATCACACCATAGACAATGATACTGATTTCTTTTGTTTATCAAGTGCATTAATATATTTTAATGAACCAATCAGTACAAGGCATGAATTAGAACAATGTGGTTATTTCTAAAACTAAATATGTTTAAAATTTTGGAATTTATTCTCTATAGGTACTGAGTCTATTTTGTGAAGCTTGTGAGAAAGTTACTTTTAATGCCCCTCATAAATTGGAAGCAGGAATGTTTATTGGCAAAGGTGAGAAAATCCAATAATACCTTACATTTATATTTAGGTGGAAGTTAAGCAATTTTATTACTGACAATAATAATCAAATAATCACACTTTTTCTGTGAAAAAGCTTAGAAACATAGTGAGAGCATATTTTTGTTAAACTGTATTTTAAATCAGAATTGTTCACGGACACAAAAACTTGAATTCTGAATCATCAAAGTTAAAATACTCATAGGATGTCAGTAGTTAAGGCAGGGGTGGGCAAGTGTGGGAGGCTGGGAGGGGAATTATCCCTCTAGGAAACCTTGGAGAGCCATCCCACTAAAAGGAATTTCCCCAGATGTCCAACAATGTCTTCTAGGTGTTATGTGTGTGGATATTTTTGCCAGGCTTTTGGCCACTCTGAGCCATTTTAGGCCCAGGAGCCTCTCCCTCCCCCCACACTCTTGTTTAAAAACCCAGTAATTCACCAGACATCACTTTTAGTTTTTACAAAGTCCTCCTCAAGCCTAAAATGCCCCCCCCCCTGCAAAAAATTGTGCAATTGCTCCAAAGCCTTCTAGAGGGAAATTTTCATCCAGATCCCCTGGGGTGCACACTTTATCCACCCCAGAGCTAAAATGATGATAATCACAGGGCTTGCAACATCTTTGCCAGTCTTTGAATTTTTATTTATGGAATAATTATAAGAGAAGTAATTAACTAACCCAGGTAATGCTGACCAAGGAAGGAGTTTATAGGAGTTGTTCTATTAGAATTTCGGTCCTGTGGACCTTCTGTTTCCTATCTTTCTCCAGTACAATCACTACAAGAGGAGATAACTATGTATAACTGTTCTCAGTTGAGGTATATATGGGCTGGGATCCTGTTGGTGTCTTATCTGGTTGTGAAGAAGTAGTTGGATATTTTTGTCCAAGGCATAACATCTACATTGAGTTCAAAGTTATGGAAGTGGAGTTGTGCGTGCAGAAGTGTGTTCTCCACCCCAGCACCGGAGGTGTGTCATCATGGGGCATGCAGTGTAGAAGAGAGCATGCCAAAATGGTGCCTGGGCAATGACGTTAGGGCTTAGAGTGTGCGGATGCTCAGCCCTCACCCTGACCACAGGCCGTTCTGTGTAGCCTCTGAGAAACCTTAATTTAATGTGTTGTCTTTTAAAATGTCACTTCTCCAATTTCAGCTAACTCATGGAATCTACTCTCTTTTACAGTAAACATGAAACAGTGTTTTCATCAGTCTGGAATTATTAGCTCAAGCAATCCCAATTTTATAGTGCTGGATGATGGTTCATTGTATACAACAAATGCAATGTCCTTGTCTTCCCATGAAAACATCATTGCCTTATCCTTTAAAGGCACTGATGAAAATGAGCCAAGAACAATACATGTACATTTGTTAACATATCCAGAAAAGGTAAATATATGTTTACATTATTATATTTTCCCACTACTTTTGTTCTTCATGTCTTCTCTTCATGTTTTTCTAATACTGTTGTTTTGATTTACATGACTTGTTTATAAAATTAGAAACTGGACAAATAATGTTTATTTCTTTTTTTAAAAATAAATTTTATTGATTTAAAAAGAAAAATACAGTGTATTAGTTGGCATATATACATCTTTCTATATTACAAATATTTGTTCATTTTCTATAGATCGACTATTCCAGATAAAGATATCTAAGCATTTAGGTGGCCAATATTGGTTTTGCTACTAGAAGAAAACCTATAAAGGGTGATATCATTTTCTTTCTTCTCTTTCTATGGCGGGTTATAAGCCGCCGCTGTTTGCTCCATGAGGGAGCCGCTGCAGCCAAACCGTGCAGCTCCCTTACAGAGCAAAAAAGAAGCTCCAAAATGGAGCTTCTTTCTGTGGTGCAGCTATGATGCCGTGAGGCGCCGCTGGCGCACTCGCGATGTCATAGGCGCCACGACACATCTGGATGCTATGCGCCTAAGACGTAAATATGGCGGCGGCCATCTGGAACGGCCGTTGCCAAAAAATACGTAGTGACTACGTATTAGGGTTAGGGGGTGCGTCCGCACGTCGTGTGGCGGAAGTGACGCCACGAGTGTGTGACTAGCGCCTCGCGGCGTCTCTTCCAGGGCCCAGGAAGGAGCGTGATTTTCGCGCTCCTTCTTTGCTGCGTCTGGGAACTGCATAGTTTGGATGCTGCGGTTCCCAGACGCAGCAACCAGCAGCGGCGCGAGACTGCCCCTTCTGGGCCGTCTGTAACGCGCCACAGTATGCATATTATAATAACGCTAGAGGTCATAAAGTCTAATTAGCTGTTAAAATGAGATTTGGGGGATTTTTAAGGGGATTTTGGGATTCACAGAGGAATTTAAAAATAAGGTACTATAGCTATCAAAATATCATGCCTAAGTATTATAAAGGCACCAGATCCTGTCTGATCTTGGAAGCTAAACTGGGTTAGCTCTGCTTAGACAACTGTCAAAATATATATCCAACAAAAATTGCATGATTTCTGTTGCTATTTATTTAAATTATTCCATTCTGTTCTTCAGGCAGCAAGACATAAGAGAAGACATGTACGAGAGACTGTTCTTAGCCGAACTAAACGAAGATGGGCTCCTGTCCCAACTATTTTAATGGAAAACTCACTGGGACCATATCCAATGCAAATTCAACAGGTATATTTAAAGTTTCCTCTTCATTTTACTTTCCAAATTATCTTTGTATTTCTCTTGCATGCAATAATATATGTTATTGTGCCTACTATTCAAATACTGGGGAAAATCCAAACAAAACTTTATGAAGCAATATGATGCCAATGCCAATGAAATCAATGGGACATTTATCAAGCTATATCTTTTTAGGGAAGAGCTTCAGGGAGAGACATTGTATAGTACTGAGGAGTTTTATGCTTTTTACAAGTTATTATCAGGTGTGTTCCTATTAATAAAAACTGTAATGTCAAAAGCAGCCTTTAAAAAATCAGTTCTGTACTCACAGATACACAATGCTTCTTCATTTTTACAAGGCAATCAGAAGAGATGACTTGATCATGATCCTGGAAGTCATAATTGTCATCTGTAAATTACTGCTCCACCCAGTAACTTCCTTTGTACTGCTGAGGTTGTCTCTGTTACATCACTGTTGCAAACACTGTTGTAACAGTTTACAACTGGGCATGCCATTTTACCTCTGCTCATATTTAAAAGAAGTAGATATATGAAGAATGACCAACCTCACACTGGAAAAAGAAGCTCATGTAAACGTTACATCTTTCACCTGGAACAGAGCTTGGATTCACCTCTCAGAAGCTCTGAGCCGCTTAGAGTTATAATCTCTCCAAAGTGCTTTTTCAAATCTCTGTAAGAATGTATTTTAAACACACACACACACACACACACACACACACACACACACACCATATGTCAGGTGGGAACTTAATCAAGACTGCAACATTGAGAATAAGTTACTAAATTTCCTAAGTTCTGTTTGAAAGCAAAACAAACAACCTCAGGAGGCAGCGGGCTTTTGTTTGCTTTATGTATCCAAGCAGAGGATAGACAGCCATCTGTTTTTGCAGTTTTTTTCTTAAGCCACTAAAACATGGAACATTTTTTGAACCTTGTTGTAGGATTATGTTTGAACTGGCCTTCTAAGGCATCCATTGTACATAATGAAATGCCTAATGGACTCTGAATAATTCAGGAAGGAAAAAGGAATTATAAAATGTGTGCTAACAATTATTTCTGTTTGACTTTCACTGGTATTTACAGTTATCTTCTGACATGGCCCTAAAGTACAATATTAGATATTCCATAAGTGGTCCTGGTGTTGACAGACCACCACTGCATTATTTCTACATTGAGGCAGAAACTGGAAACCTCTTTGTTACCAGTCCAATAGATCGGGAGGAATACCCAGAATTTCAGGTATGGGTTTCAAACTTCTGTTTGAATTGACTGATAGAGAAATAATTGCATGTATTGGTGGGATTTCTTTTCCTATTCTCTTGCTATTGTGAAAAATATTTTATTCTATTCTATTTTACAATTTTACAAAAATAAGTATATGACTGTGCAATTCATCTTGCCTGTGGCAATTTTTTTAAAATCCTCAGCTGTTTTTAATTTATACAAATATTTATATTCTATCATCTATCTAAAGATTTCAGCGTGGCATACAATAAAATCCCCTTAAAACAATCTCAACAATAAAGTGATTTAAAAAAAACCAAAATCCTATCAAACAATTATGTTAATTAATCAGTTATAAGGATCAGAAGAGTGAAAACCATTATTTTGAGTTAAAAGCAGCCAGTATGTACTATGAAGCAAGGGTGAACAGGGATGGGTATTTTATTACAGTTAATTACAGATTAATTCATTACAACTATTCACTAGAACCACTAGGGATGATGACAGTTGTAATTCAACAGATCTGGTGTATACATGGAATTATGGGATAATGGGAATTGTATTTGCTGCTCTTCTCATTATGTTCCCTCATATTACTGGGCAGCTATCCTTAATTCATCCCCATCCCCATTTATTTCCTGTGCTTCTATTACCATTTTCCTTATGCTCCACCACTACTGTAGATGGATTGTATTGAAGTTAAGCACACAAAAATCCATGTGCCCCTTATTGTAGGGAAAGTACCTTTCTAATTTGGTTGCATCACTCAGTGAAAGAGCAGTGATCCAGTAGCACTATAAACTTCCCAAATGGAAACTGATACCCCTCTCCAATTTGTCCCAGTCTTTGGATACAATCATGTATGTCCAATGTAGCTTAGTAGTTCCACATATGGAACTATGCTGCAGTTGGTCTTTCATGGTCCCTCCTCCTGGACCTGCCATAGAGTTGCTGCAGCCATCCTATGACTATTCTATGCCTGTAAGAGCAATAGAGGAACAGAGAAACATCTGACTATGTTCCTGTAACCAGACACAAAATTATTATATCCTCTGTCGCAGTCTGCTAGGATCCTCTTGAGGTCTCAGCAGACGTTGTAACCATTTTGCATCTGGTTGTGCCAATTCCTCCACTCTCCACCAAGAAATGGATGGCTGTGGAAAAGTGCTACACTGACTTTACAGCAGGCCAGAGGCGAGGGGAGGAGGTTAACTTCTGCATTAACTAAAAGGAGACATACACTGAAATAACATTGACCTATGCCATCATTAACAGGATGGAAACCTAAATCTGCTGCAGAGGAACTACCAAATAAAATGGTTGCTTTCATTCACTTTTATACAGCTGATTTGTTATGCAATGACCCCGGATGGATACACGCCAGAAATACCACTTGTGCATACCATCAAAATAGAGGATGATAATGACAATGCTCCAGAGTTTGACCATGATATTTACACTTTTCACGTTCTCGAAAACAGTAGAATTGGTAAGTTTAACTCTTTTAAAATAGCTATTTTGGTAGTAATTAATAAAATGCTAATTAAAATATTAACACCATTGTAATACAGTGGTGCCTCGGGTTACGAAATTAATTCGTTCCGCCATTCCTTTCGTAACCCGAAAATTTCGTAACCCGAAATACTCCGTTAGCACTGGAAAGCCTATAGCAGCATTTGAATTTCGCGCCGAAATGAATTTCGTAACCCGAAAAATATTTCGTAACCCGAAACAGTTTTTGCCAATCCGACTTTTTCGTATCCCGGAAATTTCGTAACGCGATCATTTCGTATCCCGAGGCACCACTGTATATGGATTAGTACTTAACTATAATTTGTTTAAAAATTGGCCAATGTATCAAGGAATGCATTTTCAAAACTCTTCTAATTAGAATATTCTCAAAATGAGGTAGTGGAAGGTGTGGAGTTTAACCTCGTAAAAATAAATGTGCACATATCTGAATACAGAAATATATGGGTCAGGATTGGGCAACTTCAGCAGTTGAGGAGGCCAGGGGGCCGGTACTGTGACTTTCTATTATGACCCCCATGACACACTCCATATAGATCCACATAAAATAAAACAAACAAACAAGCAAACAAACCCCAAACAACTACAAAACCATAAATGGCTGGAGACCACTTTTAACTTTGATACTTTTTTGAGATTAAGCAGTAAGTAAATATTTGATTATATTATTAAATTTTTAAAACCTGTGAGAATCATCTACCTATTCTCTCTCTGTGTGTGTGTGTGTGTGTCATTGGTCATATGTCCAGAAATTTTATTTTTGCACAGATGTATTTTAAATAGCCTTTACTTTATATAAAATAAATTCTGAAGCAGGTTTGGATTTAGGCATTTAACATTTAAGGAACATTTGGAAAACTTTCTTATGAAAGACAGTTGGAAGTTTAAACTTCATGCCTTGTACATGCAGGAACAATAGTTGGAGAAGTGACAGCAACAGACAAAGATGAGCCAAACACCTTACATACCAAAGTGAAATACAGAATTTTGTCCCAGCATCTCCAAAGTTATCAGAACCCTGGTCCATTTGCCATACATCCAGATTCAGGATGTATTACTGTTGCATCATCAAATCTGGACAGAGAGGTAACTCTTCTGTGCATCTAACATGTAACATGTATTGGTATACATATGCTCTGTGAATTGACACAGTAGTGAGAAATATGATGGATACTAAATAGGGAGGAAATGTTAATAGAAAGATTAAAAATACTTGCAATATATTTGAAGCCAAATTTATTATATTGTTGAGAATTAATAGATAGATGTTGGGGAGACTGGAGTTTAGGGTGTCATTGATAAGCCTCTTTCAGTCACCTTAGATGTGTTTATTGTCTCCCAGTCTAAATAAAGTGGGGAGATAATCAGGTAAAAGAAGGCTATAATTATAATTCTTTTTAAAAAAAATCAACAAAATGTGCCAGTGAGAGGGGTAAATTATAACTTTGAGGAAAGAAAGAAGACATATTGGGTGTTTAGGATAAGGATGCTAAACCATTCCCCCCCTGTTTAAACAAAAGGATGTGCTTATTATTTCAGCTAGATGATTAAAGGTGTACATTCAAGCACAACTACATTTGGAAGATTCAAACAATGCCAAACTTTTCCCCCCCCCAAGTTGTCTGCCAATATTGCAATGTGGTCTTTGCCAGTATTGTAAACATAGAACTATCTGAATAATTGAATTGTCCCAGGATCTTTGTTTTTACTTTAAATAAACCACAGTGTTTTAATTTAAGAGGAAAATTATGTCTTTATAATTCTCTCAATTTTCTTCAGACAACATCTGAATATTTATTAGAAATAGAAGCAAGAGACATGGGAGGCCAGGAGTTTGGCTTGTGCACAACAGCAAAAGTGCTAATTGAGATTGGAGATGTAAATGACAACGTTCCAGAAGTACTACAAACTGTGGTAGGTTTGTCTCCATTAAAATTTATTACAGCTTTCAAAAACTAAATTACCTTCTGAACAGGCAAAATAACATTTTCTATAATATTAATGGAATTATAATAAATGTTAAAGTAAATGAGAAAATAAAACAATCCACATTTTTATTATATCAACATTAAATTATCTCACTTTATTTGACTGAAATGAGTATTAATATAATTGGCCAGATATTTTATTTTATGTATTTTATTTATTGCTTTGTTTTATTACATGTTGTTGGTATCCATATGTAACCACTGTCTAGCTGTCTCTGTAATATGACAGAGGAGCAGTTGTGCTGATTTTTTGCAACAATAACAAGAGGTCTGGTGATATTGCTGTATGCCTTCACACTCTTTCAGATTTATGGCGACTCTAAGGTGGCTCTATCATGGGGGTTTCTCGGCAAGATTTGTTCAGAGGGAGTGTACTATTACCTTCCTTTGAGGTTAAGAGCGTGTGACCTGCCCAAGATCATCCAGTGGGTTTCTATAGCTAAGTGGGGATTCAAACTTTGGTCTCCAGACTCCTAGTCCAACAATACATTAATTGTGCCATAAGATTTTATGGGTCAGATTCCCCTTTATCAAATATAGAGAGTGGAATACAAGCAGGGCAGAAGTACAAACAAGACGACATCAAAAATAGATGCTTATTTGCAAAGATAATGAATAGGTAAAGCAAGATGAATTGTACACATAACATGAAAAAAAGAGGTATTTCTTTCTTGTAATAAAACAAGTCTGGTAGGCTCACATTTTCATATCTGTTGCAAGTCAGCATCTTTATATTTGTTCTATGTACTTTTATATTTTTCACTGGCAAATTGCTTCTCTTTTTCTAATAATGCCTAAAATGTTCATTAACTAATACTTGGGGCAAAATTGTCTATTTCAGTATGAAGTGACCCTGTTAGAAAACACAGCAAATGTAGAACTAATATGCATCCCTGCGATGGACAGTGATGAACCTGGGACACCTTCATGGTTGGCTTCATTCACTATTATAAAGGGAAATGAAGATAATAGTTTTTGCATTACCGTTGATCAAGAGAGAAATGTTGGATGTTTAGATGTTTTAAAGGTAATCACTGTTTAGAAAGACTATAGTTATTAATGTACAGTGGATCCATCGTATTGGTGGGCTCACAATTCACGGATCTGACTGGTCACAGATCACCATGCATATATTATTGAATGGTGGCTCATGCACACAAACATGCTGATGCTTCCACGCACGTCACTGCCATTGAATATTATGGAGTGTGATTATCCACATTTTTTTGCCATCTGTGGGGAGCCCCAAAACTGGGGGAAGGGCCTACAATATTCATTTTGTTCATTTTGTAGTTAGTTAATGGTGAAGTTCAACCTATTCATAAATTATAAGCTCTTGTGGAAGTTTCCTCAATCTTCATAGTTTATGCGATCTAAAGAAAGAAAGAAAGAAAGAAAGAAAGAAAGAAAGAAAGAAAAGAGAGGAGAGGGAAAGGATAAACACAGCAAACTTTCAAAATAAACATGAATAAGTCTTGTTTGTTTTACACCAATGTTTTAAGACTATAATAGCAAGCATAATGAAGCTTATCACACTAGTCAGTTATTTTGGGTTCATTGGAAACTGTTTCACTTCTAGTTTGAACACAGCTGAATGCGGATGCTGTAAATCTCATCCTTATAGGGTTGCTATAACTCTGGACCTCCAAAACGGAAAAATGTAGGACAAATTTTCAAATGTAGGACACAGAACTATGTGTCCACATTTGAAAATTTGTCCTACATTTTCCCGCAGAGGCTGCGGAGGAAAGCGCGAGGCTTCGGGCAGCGGCGATGCCTCCCTCCTTCCCCGGCCCCAGAGGCCACGGAGGAAGGGCCAGGCCTCGGCGAGCGCCAGGCCTCCCTTCCTTCCCGGCCCCCGCAGAGGCCACGGAGGAAAGCGCGAGGCTCGGGTGGCGCCGAGGCCTCCCTTCCTTCCCCGGCCCCGCAGAGGCCGCGGAGGAAAGCGAGAGGCCTCGGCGATGCAGGCCTCTCTCCTTCCTGGCCCCCGCAGAGGCCGCGGAGGAAGGTGCGAGGCTGCCGGGCTGCAGGAGGGGGAGGTTGCGCGGCTGCGCAGAGGGCACCTCCCTGCACCTCCTCCGCCCCAGGCCGCTGCCCTCCCTTCTCCCCACGCGGCCATGCGCGTGGAGGAGGAGGAGGGCAGCGAGGCCCCAGGTTTGCCCAGCAACCCCGCTGCAACCGGGCTTTTCCCGGTTTTTTGCTGCACCCGTGCCGTGACCAGGCAGGTGCCCAAAATCGGGAAAAACCCGGTTGCAACTGGGTTATGGCAACCCTACATCCTTATGACATTACTCTCAACAGGTAGCATCTACTTTTCCCCTGAAGTGTGAAGTTCCTTAATACTGACAACACTATTCACATCACATGTATGTCCGCATCCTGGATAATGATTGGTTTCCTTAATTTATTTAAATGAAGCCAGAATAACATCATTACAACACGATGCTATTACACTATTGCCTTAGTATTAAAAAATAATAACTTAAAAAAAAATAACACTGTGGTGGTAAAACGGCATGGTACCACAGGAAAGCAGAGGAGAAATCCTGGAAAACATCTCGTGCAGTAAAGCTGTCTGAACAGTGATTTCTAAACATAACTGATCAAGATTGCACCGTCTTACACTATAATAGCAAACCATTTGCATTAAAAATAAAAAAAACTAACAAGGTTTCAAAAGTGAAGAGAGTATAAAAGACAAGGAAGATATTCTCTTGGGAAGTCATATCCTCCGCACCTAAGCACCAGAAGTAGCCTGAGGCTTCCCTGCTGGTGATTTCCTTGGAACCCTAAGGGGGGACACCCAGACCAACCCACACCATACTACCATTATTCGTTATTCTCCCAATGAAGCTGAACATCACATTTACACACATTAGCTTACAGAAACCATAGTGGGAAGTTTCAATTCTTTTCATGCTGGAAATAATCTATTAGAAAAGAATCCAATTCCCGTGACCCACAGAATAACAGTGGGAGAGCCAGATGTTGTGTGATAAGAAGAAGCAAAGGTGGGATCAGTCCCCTGCTTTAAGGTACAGTATATGGTTAGTGATAAGCACGGAAGTCTTGTGTTTTGTTGTAACAGAAATGCATATTCCAGGGCTGGACTAGGAATACCAAGGAAAGAAGATTAAAAATTGTGTGAATACGAAGCACCTTATGCTGCAGCAGCAAGTGCAAGGGCCATTTCAACAAGTATGTCACTGTGTGATCGAATTAGGGACCAGATGAGGGACCAGTATTTGAGCCCTGTGAATGTTCTGTACATAAAGGAATGTTTACCAAGTGGAACAGTGGTTGGTAACTACCAAGCAAGGGACCCAGAAACTGGAAATAGTGGAAGCATAAGGTACAGTTTTATAATTTGGGCTGATTCATTTTAGAGCATTTGGGTAACATCAGGATACAATTACAGTGGTGCCTCGGGTTACCGAATTTAATCGTTCCGCGCCGCTTTCGTAACCCGAAAAGCCTTCGTAAGCCGAATTGCCATACGCTAATGGGAAAAAGCCGCTTTCGTGCGAAAAAGCCGAAAAAAGCACCAAAATTTTTTTTCGAACCCGAGTAAACATTCGTAACCCGAACAATTATTTCCTATGGGATTTTTCGTATCCCAAAATTTCGTAAACCTGGGTATGTCGTATCCCGAGGTACCACTGTATGAAGTTTTAATACATTAGAATGCATTCATGGTACCTATCTATCCTAATACATTCAACCTAACAGTTACAGAATAGTAAATGACCCATGCAATTGGATCATCATTGACCACAAAGGAGATCTGAAGACCACTAAAATTTTAGACAGAGATGCACCAGACATGACAGACAGTCAGTGCAATGTTACAGTTTCTGCTACTGATCAAGGTGAGTACCAAGTGCTGTTTAGAGTTGCTGTTTATGCAGCAAACAGTGTCACACTTTCAGCTGTATATTTTCTTCTTAAACTAAAGCTTTAAAAGAATGTTGATCCCATGAGAACAAGATTGGTGAAACTTTTGGCCTTCAGCTTTTGGATTTCAATCCCAAAAGCATGAGCTGCCATAGCCAATGGAAGATTATCAAAATTGTAGTTTGAAACATTTAAATAGTCAAAGTTCCCCTGTTGCAGTATGAGAATGATTTTGCAGCATAAATCTAGCAGTAGTATTTAAGATTTTGGCAGATTCATAACTGGAAGCAGATACACTGAAATGCAGATATTCTACTTTTCCTAATCCTTCCACATTTGTTGTTGCTTCAGTGCTGACTACATGTAAATTTTGTAAAAATTAACCATTATGAACTCACCCTAATTCATGTCTGGAGCTCAGTACATACAGAAGATTGCCTGTAGATCAGGACATCAGCCCATTCAGTTGGGACCCCAAATACCGTATATACTCGACTATAAGTTGACCTCATGTATAAGTCGAGGGCAGGTTTTGGGGCCAAAATAATGGATTTTGACATGACTTGTGCATAAGTTGAGGGTAAAACTTAGAGGCATGTAACAGAGGATGAAGCCAAGGAAAACAATGCCAAATAACTTGCAAAATTCCAGCAGGCATAACCATTTGAATTCATACTAAAGACTGGATAGATGAGATGGTGGTTCTAGGGCAGATTACACGCTTGCCTTTCGCCAGGGGAATGGTTCCTTTGTTATATATCATGTTAAAACCCAGTACTTACATTGACCCATGGATAAGTCGAGTCAGGTTTTTTAGGTCAATTATTTGACTAAAATTTCTAGACTCATAACATGAGTATACACAGTATATGTTAACCAGGTTCCAACTTCTCTTTTTGAATCCATTTCTTTGTTTCTTCAATACAGACAAACATAATGTCTGACGGTCACTTGTAATCTATGAGGGAGGATAGCCAGGTAGAGGTATAATATTCCTCATATTTTAAATAATTTTGGCAGCAAAACCACTTTCATAACTATATATATATATATATGCATGGATAAGATGAAGCCAGTATACTATCTAGTTACAGTTTTGAACAGTGAGAAATTTTGATTTCCTAGGTGGTCAAACAGGTATTGGAGAAATTGTGATAACACTGATAGATGAGAATGACAATTACCCTGTGGTTACCAGAACAAATTACATCATGTGTAAGGACAAAACACCAGTGCAAATTAAGGCCTTTGATGCTGATATGCCTCCTCACACTACACCTTTCCACTTTGAAATAGAAATGCCTGTGGACTCTACATGGACAATAACATCAAATGAAGGTATGCATATAGTTTTTGTTTATCTTGATCTTAGAATCATATCCTTAACTGTGGCATCAATAACGTAAAAAGTATTCATCATTTGAGTTATTTGTTTTACAGATGCATCAGCTTTTATTTATTTATTTGCATTTATTTGTGTTACAGATGCATCAGTTTTGATTTCAGCAGTGGAAGATATAGACTATGGCTATTATACAATTGTCCTTAGAATATATGATAATGGAGGTACAAGTGGAACAAGTGAAATAGTAATTCACCATTGTGACTGTGTCATTCCAAGTGAATGCCCAAGTCAGTTCTCTCCTTTGAATGCCCCTGTAGATCGTAGTCCATCTGAAGTAGTGTATAGTACAGCTTTTGTTCCTTGGGGTGTTGTTTCAACAGTATTTGGATCACTATTACTGATGGGTAAGTATATGCATGTCTTGTTTTGCCTTTCTTTGTATACGCCCCCCCCCCCCCACTCAGCAAAAATACTCTAAATTCAAAACAGCCTCTCATATCATTTTGTTAATTATGTGTTGTAGTTAAGCATCTTGTCCTTCCTGAAATACAGACTTGGTGTTCCCCTAGGAGTATTACGTCAATGCAGATTTTTAAATGTGTTTTTTCTTCAAAGCATTATAAAAATGGATACCAATTAATTTCAATATTCAATAAATTGAGATTTCTTTTAAATGCCTTTAAGTAAAACCTGCCTTTTAAACACACAAATAAAATCTAAATATTCGGTATTGTGCATTTTCTCTTGCAGCAGGTGTGGGCACACCAGTTGGTCTTTGGCTTCGTAAAAGAGGTCCCATGACTCATGAAGTCTCTGATAATTCAGCTTTTCAAAACTTAATTGTATCAAATACCGAGGCACCAGGGGAAGAAGTAATGGTAAGTGCTACTTTTGCCTGTCTAGTTTTCTCAAAACTAACTGCTGCATTTGCTGTACAAAAAGAAAAGAAAAGAGAGAATGAAACACTGTAATGAAGAATGATGATAGTTCTTTACTTCAAGAGGGAAATAGACATTTTCTCATTTTTCAGTAATTATAAAGTGCACTTTTATTTGAATTCATAATTAAAACTCTCCTTGCCTGTATGTGTGTGAATGTGAGAGAGTATCATACCAAATACAATACCAAGAATCAAATAAATGATAATGCTTTGAAATATTACTTTTTTGGATATAAACTCCCAGAATCATCATGGCTACTGGCTATGAATTTTGCTGGAGTTCAAACTCAACCAATGTGACTTGTCAAAGAACAACTTCTTGACAAAGAATTTTGAACAATAACCTACTGCTGTACTGTAAGATGGTTGCGGGTGAAACCTAGAGGCTGATATATGTCCAGGTGGTATTAGAGATCCAAGGATGCTGTTTCAGGTGGAATTATTATTTTATCTATGTATATATATTCCCTTTCCCAATATGGAAGATGCAGATGTGAAGGAGAGAGAGAGCTCCTGCTTTCAGCACAGTGAAGTAGAATTGGTTTGGTATCGTCTAGGTATTCATGGTGGAATCAGATCTTGATAAAGTTATTTTGGAGTACAGCTTTCAGAATCTTCCAGCCAGCATGAATGGTGGCCATATTGGCTAGGGGATTCTGAGGACTGTAGTTCAAAAGAATAACTCCCAAGCTCTGAGTGTACTATGTCAGCTGATATGTCTTTAGTAGGGGCTCAGTCTGAGTTAATATGACGTTCTTGATAATGTTTCTTCTTTCAGAAAATCTGGCTATTATTATTTCTTCTTTCCCTCCAGGACCTGAACATAGTTCCTGTGAAAATTGTGAAGACATCTGTGAGCATGAGCACAGTTCTTGAAAAAAATGAGAAGGGGGAAAGCATGGAACTAGTGAAAGGAGAAGGGGGCTCCACAGCAGAATTACTCAAAGGGGGAGGAAATCATATAACAGGATCTTTGCGACATATTGAACAGCCCCTACGGAATTCATGTAAAGATATCTGTTCAGAATGGCAGAATTTCACCAATCCTCATTTAGCTGAAGTAAGTGTTCTAATATAGATTACTCACAATTTATGTCTGGATCAACATTTAGCTTAATCAGTATGTGCTCACTAAAACTGTTGATGTTAATTCACTTTCTGGTTTTGCCTATAACAACTTTAGTCCTTTGATACAGTCAGTGGCATCCTCGCCCAGGGTGTCACCTGGTGTGGGTGTGGGGCTCTGGGATGGGGCCAAAAGGGCACTTCCCCCACTTGTTGCCATGGTGCTTAGAATGACAACACGGTAGCAAGGTGGGAGCCACAGTTGGCCTGCCCCCCTGGCCTTCTGAGTCCTGAGTGGCCATGGCCGCGTGGGACCCAGAAGGCAGCCACCTCCCCCTGTCTTCTGAGTCCTATGCAGCTATGGCTGGGCAGGACCCAGATGACAGCCAGCTGCCTCTCCCCGGGGTGTACTACTCCACTGGGTAACACCCCTGACTGTGGTGTCACCAGGTGCACTCCGCACCACTGCACCCCCTAGTGATCATTACTAAATTATCTTTGTGTTGGACTATTCAATTTCTGTCTTTGTGTGTGTGGTTTTTTTTAAAAAGGCCTAGGGGTAAACACATAGGAAAATCCCTCCCTCTATTCCCCTTAGAGGGCATCATGGACATCTTTTAAAAAAACCAATAACTTTTTTCATTTTTTAAAGTGATTTTTAGTGTTCTTGGGGACCCCTGGGAGACAAAAATGTATATCTTGGGGGAATTATACAGTGTGTAGGCCAGTGATGGCAAACCATTTTTTTAATGATGGCAAACCCTTATTGCCTGAGTGCAAATGGGGTGGGATATAGATGATGATGATGATGATGATGATTTTAGGAACCAAGTACCCAAACTAAAAAGTGTTCCAGCACCAGGTGTTACCTAGTGCCGGGACTTCTGCCCTCTGGGGGTGGGACGTCCAGGGCAGGGCTTCTTCCACCTGCCCCCCTGGGCCCTCAGCTGCCTCTCTGGAGACAGCTGAAGGCTCAGGGGGTGAGGGGGGAATAAGAGGAACTGGTATGCATCTGTTCCTCCCCCCCCCCCCCCCCGGGTCTCCAGCTGCCTGTCCAGAGAAAGCCGAATGCCTGGGATGGCCAGAAGAGGAGGAACAGATGCACTCCATGTGTCCTGAAAAATGGCTTCACATGCCATCTCTTGCATGCATGCCATAGGTTTGTCACCACGGCTGTAGGCTGTCCTTTCTCATCCCAATCTACAGAAATGACACAAGAAAAGATGGTCACAATCTGAATCAGTACCTCATATCAGTAAAAAATCCCATACAACCCAATATTGGTAGCTTACCAAGTGAGACATTATAGACCAAGAGCCTTGTTTAAAAAAGAAAAAAGAAAAAAGAAAAGAAAAAAGAGCTCTTGTTATCTAGTGCAAAAATTACAAAGGGCTGGGAGTGGGAGAAAAATTATCCCCAAATGGAAAGGCCAGAACTTTGGTGTGACTATTGAGAAATGCTCTAACTTCCCAAAATACTCCCATTATTTGAATGGAAAACACCATATCTGTTACCTGAAATGGTAGAACGTACATAAACAATTCAGAAAGGACAACTTATGGAGGATACAGTCAAAGGAGGAAAGTGTAGGGAGGTATACACTGAACAAGAGCTGGTGTGTAGCTTCAATGAATAACATGCAAACTGCATTTTTATTCTTAAGTATTTTTAAAAATATTTTTATTTATTTATAACATTTGAGAATTTTAAAAAGTATGATATATATGAAGTTTAGTACATCTTTTGAATAACATGCAAACTCGAAGGCACCCGCAAGGAGAAGGGGAAAGGGACGGGGCCTCTTCCTCCTCCTCTGCTTCTCCCTGCAGGTGCCAGCCACCCACAGGTAGAAGGGGGCAAGGATGGAGCTGCAAGCCCCAGCGGCCTTTGTGGCCAGAAGTCCCACCCCTTCTTTGCCGGTGGCCTCCCTGATTGGTTGGGAGGCCAGGTAGGGGCGGGACTTCTGGCCGCAATGGCTGCTGGGGCTTGTAGGTGGTCGAAAGTCCCACCCCTACTTGGCCTCCCAACCAATGAGGGAGGTCGCAGGCGGGACTTTTGCCCACAGTGGGGGTCGCGGCCCAACAAAGGTTGGGAACCACTGAGTTAAGAAGATTATTTTTAATGTCATGTAGGTCCAAAACAGGTGGGCCAAATGACACAGTTTCTGGCCATGTTCGGGGTGTAGCACTTAGATGATGCATGCCCCAAATGTGGGTGGAAACTGTGCCGAAACCACATATTACCAAAAGTACAGGACCAAAAAGGTGCAGAAAAATCAGCTCCTTTTCAGCTGCCTGGTTCAGGACCATGGTGGCAGCCCCAATTCGGGCTGGGCACATGTTGTCATGGTTATGGTGGCCCCGGTGCAAATGGTGCCACGGTGGTTTTTCTGTGGTCCTTTTGGCCTGTCTGTTTAGGGCCTTAGTGTAGGTGCAGATAAGAAAACAGCTAATGTCAATTTCCATTCTCTGCAGATGGTGTTTCTTTGTGGACAGGATGAAGAACGTAAACATGTTGGAGAATATGTAGTGCCATATACCTATGAAGGAAAAGACTCACCAGTTGGCTCCCTAAGCTCTTGTACGGGTGAGTCAGAAGAAGAAGAACTTGATTTTTTGAATGAGCCAGAGCCTCCCTTTCGGACATTAGCTGAAACCTTTGTAAATTCATTGGGAAGTTCCCCTGTACAAACTTCATTGAAATGAATGGATGCTTCTCTGTAGCTTTAATGCATCTTACTAGGATTTGGGCAGAAAAATCTTCCTGTAGCATTTTTTCATTTAAAAATTCATTAAGTAGGTTGGTATATTTTAAAAAGTCATTTTTAGATTTAAAAAAATTATTAAGGCTCAGAAATCTGCTACAGAATTTGACCAAACAGGTTTTAAGTGTAGATGGCTCATTTTAAACTTGAAACAAAAGATTGTTCCATTCAGTGGGTGATTATCTTTGAAATGTGATTTTAAAAAACTAAAATCTTATGATTCCAACAACAAAATTATTTGTTACATAAGGACTTTACTCTTAGTCCAGATGCAGCTAGTACAGAACATAGTGGTTATCCTGTTAACTGCAACAGCCTATGGTGAATGTATAATACCTTTACTCTCAGTGAAAACCCTTGATTGCCAGTATTTAATATCTTTGGGTGCCAATATGCTACTGGGCCAAGTAGAATTTATTTGCTGGTATAGCCTAATAACCTGGGACCAGAATACCTCAAGACAGGTTTAACTTGTAGGTCCTGTCGATAGTCTATAAGGGAAGACAAATTTAGTAGTGCTTCATGTTCCCTTTGCCCATACCATGGTTATGTCTTGTGTCTCTGAAACTTGGTGGCAAACCCTTGGAGATCAAGTGCCTCCATGCATGCTGTACCTCCTTCCACTAATGCTGCTAGTGAGAAGGATCCTGTCACCACTTCTGTTGTGGAAAGAGGATGCCTGGCCACATGGGTGCAGCCAGGTGCCCCATTTCCACATAAGACACGGCAATGGGGGTGCTATCATTGGGTGGACACAAGTGATGCATAGTGGTCTGTGGTTTGGGGACAGGCAAGCATATACATACCCACCCATCCCTGTGACATCCTGAGTTGGGACACTGGCCAGGATAGTGCAGGCTTGGCCTGTCTGCTCAGGGTGGGATGAGCACAGTGGGGACCTTCAGATGTTGTTAGATTGTAACTCTAAATATTCCTTACCATTACTTTTAGCTAGGGTTCATGGGGGTTGTAGTCCAACGGGACCTGGAGGATTGCACTTTGCCCATCCTGACTCTTTTGGACACTTCTTAAAATATGACTCTTCTTATTTATTTTTTTTTGATCAAATCGTATTTTATATTGAATGTTTATATTATTTTATGGATTACTGTGTTTTATGCTGTACACTGCTTCGTTATTTTTAATATTATTTGGTATATAAATTTTAACTATATTGGTAAGAGTAGTAATAATAGTGATAGTAACAGTAAAATACAAAGATGACTGGGTAATAGAAAGTATTATTTAATTTAGCATCTTTTAAAAGAAAATAAATTTATGAACTGGTACTGGAATGCATATTAAAATTTATATTGCTAAATTCTTACTTATAACCAGTGCATAAGCTTAAGTCCTACTGCAATGTCCAATTGGCATTGATGTGTACATAACTGTGCTAGGTTACAAAATTTAGAATGCTTGGTATTAACTATGGCAATATTAAATTATAAAATAGAAAACAGCACTTCACTGGCAAAGAAACAAACATAAATATAAATGTGACTAATTTGTCTGTGAAGTAGACTTAAGATGTGGCCAGAATACTTTCATTGATGCTGGGTTCCCCATTTATTTTTATGTAGCTCCTCCTGCAGTGAAATAGTTAAATAAATAAATAAATAAATAAATAAATAAATAAATGCTGTATGGCATGAATATATCTGAAGTTAAGTAAAAGCAAGCTTCTGCCAAAGCCTATTACAAAACAGTGATCACTTTGACAAACTAAATGTTCTCTATTTGTTCATAGAGAACAAATATAAAAATGATTAGTGATTAACTTTTCATTATTGATTACAGTTTATGCAGAACATACTTTGAAATATACATATACAACCAAGAGCATACAAGATACCTGAAAAATAATATGCTGTCGTATTTTTACTTTGGTATGACAATAAACATACATTCAAATGCAACAGGTTTATAGTTTGTATATTTACTGTAAATTGATGTTACTTTCATAAAAAGAATTTCAGAATGAATAATTCTGGATAAAATGGATAAAACGTCTCAGACCAAAGGAAATCTTCAGCTCACACAAAGAGCTTGCATTAGTTCAGTGGAATGCTTTTCAGCAGTTGACTCCTCCTGTATGATGTATTGAGCTGATTTTGCAACTCCTGTCAGTTTCAAAAGCAATTTGTCATGTGCAAAGGGAGGGTGCTCTTGTCTGGGGAAAAAAAATTGAAGACCCCTTGGTTCCAAAAACGTGTGGAGGCTGGTGACTCAGTTTCCTCTGGACTAGTGAATCCATGCTGGCCTTCAGTCTGAATTTTTAAAAAGCACTCCAATGTATTGAGACCGATTTCCCAAGGTTCAAGACCTTGGATAGAGCCTTTAAAATTTGTTTAGGCTCTATCTAAGATGCTGAACTTTGGGAGCTAGGCTTGAATATTCTTTTAGAAACTGTTTCAGATTCAGAGTAAAACCCCCAGCAGACTGACTGCTCCACAAGCCTCCACCACTCACAAAACCAGCTGCAGGAGTTTATAGAACCTTATTTCTCTTTGCTGTATCCTTTACTACCTTTGGCTGGCCCTGATAAGTTGTGACATCTGTTGTGACAATTTAAGTGTTGTATATTTAAGTGTTGTAAGTGTTCTGTTTATATCTCACTTGCCTTAATAACAGGCAGATGGACAGTATTTAATAATGGAACTGAAAATGAGAGGGAACACAACAGATCTTCTGCAGTTGTGGATTGCAGGGAATCTACATTAGCACAGCCCTTCTGTTGCAATTATATTCAGTATAGAAGACTACATTGCAAATATGCTTAAGTGGTTCATTGTGACAGTAAAAAGAGTGTGCTATAAAATCAGGGTGCCAACTTCTATGATCTTAATAGGTGCAATAGTGGGAATAAAGACTAAAGGATTTAATTTATTATGTATAATCATTATTACAACAAAAGACAAACTGTGTGTCATTTCCTTTGATGGTGTAAGGATCAGCAAAGGGAGAAAGAGAAGTATTCTTAGTTTTATAGTAGGACCATATTTAGCTATAATTGCTTATACATTCTTTATTTTGAATGACATGTCCTAAATAAAAGGAAAAAACTTCCCATGGGAATTAAAAAAACATTCAGAGCAAGGCCTGACCAAAACAAACATCCCACTGATAATAAAGGTGCCATGATCTGACAATAAAAACCAGGCTTGAGAATGGTTCATTTTAATTTATTATTTAAATAACAAGAAGCCAAAAGGAATGCAAAGAAACCATGTACTGCAATCTGATTTGTACATTTGAAAACAATTATTAAATCTGTCAAAAAATATTTGTTTGAATGTTTTTTTATGAAATGTGAACATATGCTTTGGAAGGTTGTTGGAATAAATATTGTCTACTGTAAACACCTAGATACAAATTTTCAACTGTACAGTCTTAAAAACTAGTCCAGTAGTCTTCAATGAGCAATAATTATGTTGATTAACTATTTGGATGATCACACATAACAAATAGCATAGATATAGGAGAGATATCACACTTGAGAAAGCAAAACAGACACTTCTGCATTTCATACCATAACAAAAACATTTTGGAGAAAAACAGTTACTCTTCCTTTACAGGTGTACCTCCACTGACAAAGTAGATGTGTTCCTGGACATTCCTTCTTTAATAGAAAATTTGGTCCCAGAGGCAGAAATAACATAGAAAGTATAGGGATAGATTCTTGTACAACAAAGAAATGAAAAGAAAAGAAAAGAAAAATAAATAAATAAACAAACAAATAAATGCAATGAACTTTTTATTCAAAACTGACAATATGAATATGTGAAATATAACAACCAAGTCAGGTATGCCTTGCATAAGTAAACAAAAACAATTTGAACCTTCTCGAGAGCATTGGAAGCTGGTTCCAAAATACCTCCACTTTTCTTTCACCAGCCTCCACTTTTCTTATGATTTTCATTTGGGTAGCCAGACTTAGGAGTTTATCAAACAAGGGAAATTGGAAGTATAATCCGATGGCAATCTGAACGCAATCATGCGCTTTAACGTTATTGCGTGATAGACCTCCACACACAAATTTGGGCAATGGGAAGTCAGTCAGAATGCAATCATGGGGTTTCATGTTATTGCGTGATAGACTGCCATATGCAAATGCAATGAGCATTCATGTACTGTAATTTCTCTAAACTAGCGACTTTATGTGAATGCGTTCTGGCCCCACTTTCTTTTCATTTGAAATTAAGAGAAATTCCTCCGGTGTGATAAACTCCTTATAGATATGTGCTTTTTTAATGAGGTGGGATGGGGTGGGGGGCTGGTGAGGCAAGCTTACCTGCTCTTCTCCTTTTCTGTCCACACAGCTACTTTGGATAAAGTAGAATTTCATTCTCTCTCAGCTCATTGTTTTGTTTTCTGAAGACATAGTGCTTCAAACCAATACCAAAAGTCTGTGTTTCCTCAACCTTCCTTCCTTAACCTCAAAACAGGGTGAAACCATTTCTTTTTGTCCATGCAGACAGACCCTTGCTAGTCATGTGAAAAGACTTTATAAAGACTGGGACTCACAAGGCCCAGAATAATGTTTGAAAGGTAAGTTGGCTTAGATGGTAGTGATGAATACCTGACTTCAAGCTCCATCAAGATTGCAATAAATTTATAACATAGCCATCATTTAAAAAAAAAAGAAAAGGAAATAGCATAATCATATGCATCTTCTCTGAGAAGTCATCAACTGAAATGTCTCTGAAGCAAAATGAGGACTGCATCCTGGATCAAACCAGATTTCTGAAATCTTTCAGTAAAAATTGCTGGTTTCAACACAAGAATTTCAGGATAGCAATGTACTGTTATTTATTTTATAATAGCTCCCTAAGAAGGCCAATTGGTGGCAAGGCCAAAATGTGGTGAGCTTTTTTACAATTTTTTTTTAAAACATCACACCGCATCTCCTTTTATACTTCTACTGTGAAAATGTGTTTTCCAGTTGTTTTTTGTTCTGTTCCTATCAATTTGCTGACCGTGTCAGATGCAATCATTATGATTAAAAAGCAATTCAGTCACAAATTCCAACTACCACAGGAGATCGTTACCAATATAGGTTCATTAATCAGCAACTCTAATAGAGAGTGATGGCTAGTTCTATCAGATGGAAATGAGGAAGATTTGTTCTCTCAGCCAATAGATTCCTGTTGTGGCTTCCTCTATATGGTGAGAACTCTGCTCTCATGGAGGTGAGTGTAGTGTGTGGGAAGAAGAGGTATGTTGGGTGGCAGGGAGAAAGAGGGCACGGTTCCACTTGATCTACATCCTTTCCAGCCTCCCAATGAGGCAACTTCACACCTGGTTTAAATGAATTCACCCCCATTGCTAAAATGGGAGGGTTTTTAAAAAAACAAAACAAAAACAAAAACAAACTAAAGGGCAAAAAAGACACAAGGAGGGAAACATGTAAAACAGCAGTACCTTCCACACTACCACCTTCCTAGCAAGATTCCATCAAGACTTAGAAAATATTGGAGGCTCTGATACCAAAGCACCCAGTCCTCTGGACCATTTCACCTCTCAAACTGCACTCACAAAATAACTTTTTTGCCAGCACAACTGGAGCTAGTTGTGTTTAGTTTAGAGGCACCAGTCAACTAGATGCTCCTTCTGTAGGACCTTGTCAATGCCTGCACAGAAACTGCTGAACACCTTATTTTTTGAAGGTGGAGGTGTGGTTTTTCTCTATATGTAACTATCACTACACAGTAAAAGCACTTGTATTCCAACGGGCTTTTTGTACCTGTTGGACTATTTTCTTTTTTTGCTAATGTCAAGATTATTTTATCTACAAATCTCTACCTCTGTATTTTTATTGCACTTTAATCAATGGGTTTGTCTTAAAGCAGGGGTAGGCAACCTTTTTGACCCGGGGGCCAGGTTGCTGTCCCTCAGACAACTTGGGGGGCCAAAGCAAAAAAAAAAAAAAAATTAAATATTTTTTTCCAAAAAATTAAATAAATAAATAAGCTGGGACAAATGTAGGACAAAAATTTAAAATGGAGGACTTTTTATTAAAAAATGGAGGACACGCAAAAAATCTGCTGATTTTTTTTTAAAATGTTAATGCATGTTTCTGAGGCTTCTATAGACAATTACCCCCTTGCTCCCCCCTGCCCCCCCCTTCCCCCCCCTTCCCCCCCCTTGCTCCCCGCTTGCCCTGCGCACAAAGGCCCCACGCGCCTGTGCCGGAGGCCAAAGGCCCTGGCGGCAATCTGTGCCAGGGCCGGGCTGGGGCTGGTCCCTAGGCCTCGGCGGGCCGCATGCAGCCTGCGGGCTGTAGGTTGCTGACCCCTGTCTTAAAGTGTCACAATGTACTCTGAATGGCCCACAGGCATTAGAAGATTAGAATACAAATTTCTATAACTCCAGCAAAACTTGTAGACATGCCAAGGAACTACCTATGCCATGCCAAAATACTGAGGTCCTCTAAGTCTAAGCCATTAGGTTCATCAGAAAAATATATTAATCCTAACTAACGAGTTCATAAAAATAGTGGCAAGTGACCAGCCTTATATTCAGATTCAAGCAACATCTTCAACCAATTCAGCCCCTTCAGTAATATATTTCCTCCTTCCTCCTTAATAGGCTATATCTTTCAGATTATATCTTCTTGGTTTAGCAGGTGTTGTCCTTTACAGACGTCCTGTTCTATTAACAATCTTTTGATGAAGACTTTTTGTAACTCAGAATCTTGTAACAGACACTTGTACAGACACTTCATCCAAACCCTTGGCAACTGGTCGCACTCGCACCACAACAGGAAGTACACCTTAGGAACTTTAAATAAACATGGCCAGCCTGAAACCATACCTCTTCACTTATTTCATCAAAAAACCACAGAACTAACATCTTCCTTTCACTCCATAATCCTTGCATATCTTAGAAACACACAGAAATCTCTGAGTGGTGTTGAATGTGATTTGACATCTTCCACTTGAGTGAACTATCAGTCTTGTGAGCTGTAGGTAAATACACATGGGTTTTATTATGCTAACAGTTTTTAAAAAAAACCCAAACAAAACCAAAACCAAATTAATAAAATATCATATTAGTATAGCATTAGAAAATGCACGTAATCTGTGTTTTTTAAAGCAAAGACAAAGCCTTTAAAGATTTAAAATTACAAATTTATTTATTTATTTACATCATTCTAGCTTGTTGCATTTTGAGCAACAGTTTTGTGGCCAATGTTAACAACATAATTGCCAAATTGTTTTCTTCTTCTTCAATAGTCCATCATGATTATCCCTTCGGGAATTATTCAGATTATATTTCCTGATGATTCTGAACTTTGTTTATGCCTCCCTCCCCCAACCGGGAATCAAGGCAGCTTGTTTCATAGAAAGCAAGCAAACAGCAATATACTCATGACTTATGGTACTATAGTCTGTTGTTGTTGTTGTTGTTGTATGCCTTCAAATTGTTTCCAGCCTAAGACAAACCTATCATGGGGTTTTCTTGGCAAGTTTCTTCAGAGGGGGTTTGCCACTGCCAGCCTCTGAGGCAGAGAGAGTATGACTTGCCCAAGGTCACCCAGTGGGTTTACATGACTGAGCGGGGATTTGATGTAGTTTACTGATAGCCATTACTGAAGACATTTTAAAATACTGACTCTTTCAAAAGGTACATTTCCATACAATCCAGAATGTATGTTTTTGTATATCATCATGTGTACATTCTGATATTTAGCACTGCTGATAATGAATTTGAGATTTAACATCTCCACATGATTTCTGCAGCATTTTTGTTTTTAAAATTACCCCAGCCTTCTGCCAAACCAAGCAGATATGCTTTTAAAAGTACCTCACCAAATGGTTCACATTTTTCTTTTGTTTCAATGAACAATACTTGAAATTCCCATTTATTTCTTTGTACCAGTTTCAGAGGCCGCTTCACGTTTCCTCACAATATCTATATATCACCACCAACAGCAATAGGGAAGAGATAACAATAAAGCAATAGGTTATGGCACTATCAGCTGGTTTTGTTTTTCTTTTGAAAGCAAAAGATTAACCCTGCTTAGACTCACTGTGAATAGAATGAGTTATAAGTATCACTGATCACCCAAATGAATCAGGTATAGCTCATGCTTAACAAGTCTGCCCTTTGTGAGAAGAAACAAAGCTGTTTGTCAGTTTTATTCCTGAAAAGGGCAAACAAGGAAGAGGAATTATGATGAAAAAACAAAATGTCTAGAAAGGAAAAAATAATCTACCTGGAGCAGTGATTTGCGTGTTGGACTATAACTCTGGAGATCAAAGTTGGATTCCCAGCTTGCCCATATAAACCCACTGGGTGCCCTTGGGCAAGTCACACTCTCTCTGCCTCAGGGGAAGGCAATGGCAAACCTCCTCTTAACAAGCCCCATTGTCTAACGCATTTTCTATTTCCCTTCAAGAAATGTGCCCTGTAAATATACACAAGTCTCAAGAGTCCATCCACAGTGCAGAAATAACCCAGTTTGAGACCGCTTTAACTGTCCTGGCTTAGTACTAAGGAATCCTGGGAACTGTAGTGTATTGTGGCACCAGAGCTCTCTAACAAAGATGGCTAAATGTCTCCCAAAACTACAATTCCCAGAATTCCCTAGCATTGAGCCAGGGCAGTTAAAGTGGTCTCAGACTAGATTGTTTCTGTAGTGTGTTTTGGACCTTTAACTACCATGGCATTCTTGGAACTGCAGTTTGCTGTGGCACTAGAGGACACCACTTTAAGTGTCATAGCTCCATGCTACACAGTTCCCAAAATTCCACAGCATGGAGCCATGGCAGTTAAAGCATTGCCATACTGGATCATTTCGGCAATGTAGATGCAGCCTCAGTGTGTTATTTGTTGCTAAGTCAAGTCAGTGAAGTGAGTTAAGTCCCACTTATGTCCGAGCCAGCCACGGATGCAGGTGAAACGTCAGGAATAAACTCTTCTAGGACATGGCCACATAGCCCAAAAAATGCACAAAAAACTATGGATGTTAGCCATGAAAGCCTTTGACTTCATAGTCATAATTCTCTGACTCCTATGGATGCTATTTAACTTTCCTGTTCCAAAAGACTTTGTCTAGGGCAGGAGAAACGGAAATATGTGGCACTTCTTCTAAACATGTATTGTCGATAATTTTATCAAATCTTATCAAATACACCCATCCCTCCGTATTTGCAACTTTGATATTTGTGACTTCGATTATTCCCAGATTTGATAGCCAAAAAGGCCTAGTAGAGTGTTCTCTCTAGGAATCTAGGTCCCCCAGTGCAACTCTATGGTGACCTTTAACTAAAAGTTGCACTGAAAGACCTAGATTCCTAGAGAGAACACTCTACTAGGCCTTTTTGGCTCCTCTAGCGCAGTTCTATGGTCAGTGTCTGTCGGACGTTGACCACAGAGTTGCACTGAGTTTCCTAGAGGGGTGTCCTCTCAGGTTAAAAACATGTTGTTTTTTTGGTCAGTTGTGGATTATTTTTATTAAACCTTATCAAACACTTCAAGTTTTGCACTAGAGTGGGCCCCTGGGATTTGCTGGGGTTTGGTTCCAGAACCCCCAAGGTGGCTCCCAAAACCTGTGGCTTCCCAGACCTCAACTGAGAGGCCCTGGTGAGGCCACTGCCTCGCCCCAGAGTCTCTGCTCTGAGTTGGAGCTTCCTGGTCCCCTCCCTGTCCAAGGAGAAAGAAAAAAGGGTGGGGAAAGAAAGAAAGAAAGAAAGAGAGAGAGAGAGAGAGAGAAAAGAAATGGCCCAATGAAAAGTCCTGGCTTAGGAGAGGCGCTGCTGCTGAGGCTTCTAGAGCCTCCCTCTGTTCTGGGGTGGCTCCACCTTGGCTGGGGAGTCTGGAAACAAACCCACAGGCGCCCAGGTCCAGCCTTCGCAGGCGCTGCTTCCAGGCGGGAAAGGGAGCCTCTCCGCCTCACCTGCCCAGCTCCCTTCGACTCTTTCCCCACCCCTCAGGGGAAACATGGCCCCCAGCCCAAGAGACGCCGGGACCAGGGCTTTCCAGCCCCTTCTGCTGGGGCTTCTGGTGAGTAGGACCCTAAGGGTCGTGGAGTCAGCCTGGGCTGTGGGGACTTTTCAGCCCTTCTTTCCCGCCAGGCGAGAGGGAAGGAAGGGAGGAAGGCGGGAAAGAAGGGCTGAAAAGTCCCCACAGCCCAGGCTGACCAGCTCTGCCCCACCGCCAAGGTGAGGACAAAGCAAAGACCAGCCCCAAACCCTCCCAGGAATGTGAATTCCTGCTTCAAAATGGAAGCCTTGGAGGAATTCCTCCTGGACACTAGGTCCTGAGCCCTTGAGGGAGCGAAGGTCGCGCGGGCTTTTGGCCCAGCCTTGTGGGAAAGGGGCTGAGGAGGAAGGGCAGCCCCTGGGGCCGGCCCTCGCCTGGGAGGAAGGGAGGCTGGCAGCCTCTGGGGAAGGGGTTGCATGGTCACTTGGTCATGATCCGCATCAAAAGTATCCCTCTGTTGCTACTTTGACGCTTCTTCTTGGAGTTTGGAAAGACCCTTTCTCCTCTTTGTTCCCCTCCCAAGGCGTTTTTGGTGTTTTTTTTAAAAAAAGTAATGGTTGCTGGGTGCCCATTTTCTCTTTAGTGCCAGCCTTTCTCAGCCACCTACAAGCCTGGATTGGAGGGGAAAGGTTTTTCCTCCTCTGCCTGCTGCTGCTGCTGCTGTTGTTGTTTTTAAAGAGACAACACAGGGTTTCAGATACAGTTTGTCGCCCTTGTAGGTGTGCCTTCAAGGCGACCCTGACTTTTGGCCACCCTCTGGTGGGGTTTTCTTGGCCGAGGGGTTTTTGCTGTGGCCGTCCTCTGAGGCTGAGAGAGTGTGACTCACCCAAAGTCACTCAGCAGAGCCGAAAGGGGATTCGAACCCTGGCCCCCAGAGTCGTACTCCCAGTGCTCGAACCGCTACTCCAAATGCACTGACACGCGTTAGAGCCTCACATTAGTTTGTGAGCCTCGCAAAGGGTGTCTGTGTTGTTCTTTTTTTGTGGGTTCAATTGTATGTGTCCATTTTGTCTCCCTTCAGCACCCAAAAGGTAGGGCCAGATGTCTGTTGAGGCACACAGCTCTTTCCTTCACCACGCATTGTTGCCGTCTCTTCTATGCACAGCCACTCCTTTTTTTATTTTGAGAAGAAGGGCAGGGGGGAATCCACCAAGGTAAACTATGGAAATATACGAGGATAGCAGACAGGCTTCTCATTATTACTATCATTCTCATTTATTATTAGCCTCTGAGGTTCATTTGGTTGGTTGGCTTTCGAGAAGAGATTGCATGTACTCTGAAGCCAGGGTCAAAGGGCACCTTGATGTTGTTAACTACCCTCGAGTTGACTTTAATTCATGGCGACCCTGTGGATGAGACATCTCCAAGATCCCCTGTCCTTGCTTGCTCTGCCCAGGTCCTGAAGCCTGACAGCCATGGCCTCCCTGGATTGAATCTAACCCTCTGGCATGTGGGCTTCCTCCTTTTCTGCAACGTTCCACTTTTCCTAATATCGTTACCTTTTCTAATGATTCATGCCTTTTCATGACCTGATCAAAGTATGGCAGTCTCAATATAGTCATCTTGGCATCCAAGAAGAATTTGTGTGTGCTCCGTTCTAGAACTCATTTGTGCATCGTCTTGGCCATCCATGGCATCCTCAACACTCTTCTCCAGCACCACATCTCAAATGAGTTCATTTTCTTTCTGTTGGCTTTCTTCACTGTCCAGCTCTTATATCCGCACATGGAGATGGGGAATACAACAGCTTGGGCAAGCCTCACTTTAGTCTGCAGAGTTCTAACTTTGCACTTCATGATCTTGTCCAGTTCTTTCATCACTGCCCTTCTCAATCCTAGCCTTCTTCTAATTTCTTGACTGCAGTCTCCATTCTGATTCATGTGTGATTGTAAGCTGCCTCTATTTGTTCCAAGAGATTACTTGCTGTAGTTGTTGAGAGGGGGATCAAATGATGGATAGCAATCTCTTTTTCCTTTTCTGACCAGTAACAAAAGCAGGAGAAGGCAAGTGATCCTCCAAGAGCTGGGAGGCTCATAGGAATCTCCACTTCTAAGAACTTTTGTTCATTCTGTGAGAAGAATTATAAGGCAGTTTAGCTGCACTGAGTGCCACCCTTATTGCAACATACAAAGGAAAAAGAAAGAAGAAGAAAGAAAAATGGAGTGTTTATGTGTAGGGGCAACACGGGTTGATTCTGCCTTCTCAGAAATACTTGGGACCAGGAGCGTTTTGGATTTTGGATTATTAGGGTTTCTTTTTGTTTGGATTTTGGAATATTTGCATATACATAATGAGATATCTTGGAGATGGGACCCACGCCTAAACATGAAATTCATTTATGTTTCACATACACTTTATACACATAGCCTGAAGGTAGTTTTATACATAATTTTTGTTGTTGTTAACTGCCTTCTAGTCGATCTCTACTCATGTCTGCCCTGTGGATGAGATATCCCCAATACTCCCTTGTCCTCCGCTACTGTCCCCAGTTCTTGCAAATTCATGGCCATGACCTCAATAATTTTGTGCATGAAAAAAAACTGAACCATAAGAAAGCAAAGGTGTCCCTATCTCGGCCTCCCATATAGACAATTTCAGATTTTGGAGTATTTTGGATTTCAGAATTCCAGATAAGGGAAGCTCACCATATAATCTGGTTTATTTTAGCATGAGGTATTGCGAGTATCACTCCTTCAGATACATTTCTACCAATTTGCTAGTGTATCTGAAGAAATGAATTGAAATCTACAAAAGCTCATGCTAAAATAAACAAGTTGGCTTCAAAGGTATTGCTGGATTCTCCCTCTCCCATTTTCTTGGAAACAGACTAATACAGCAATCCATTTGAACTCAGCCTTACAAGTTGCCAGAGATGAATGGTATATAGTTTTGTGCTGGCATAAGGAATGTTCTTTAATTTTATGCTGCCTGGATGCTATGGGATAATGTAGGACAAAATAATGCAAATAGGTGACATTCCTTGAAATAAGCTGTTTTTGCCATGTTCCAGATAGTTTTGTCTGTTTGCTACCCTGACATAATATTTATCTCCTCTTTTTGATGGAAATGTGCTGACTTGGAATTGGTTGCACAATGCATCAGGGAGGTTGTCAATGTGTGTGTGCACCTTTAGTATTAAAATGAGTAAGATTTTTGCTTAAATTAGCTGAAGGTTGGAGTAAGGCATGGCCAAACTCTGGACAGAAGAACATCTTGTGATCTTGCTACATTCCTGTGCCATTTGCTATTAGAAAATTATTGTTTACTGATTTTGGAAGCTAGTTTTTATAGTCAAAGTTTTTTGTTTAACAATAAGTCTAGAAGTGAATGTGTGCTAAATTTAATGTGTTAATCAGCTGTAAGGTGAAATCCGTTTGTTTTGAAGTTTAGTTGAGCCCTTGATGTCATTTATTATTTCTAAAGTGAATTGCATCTACCTCTAATTATAAGTCAAACCTTTGTAAAATACATAATATTTAACCAAAGGAAAAAAGGGAATTTTAAATCAGCTAGTACTTTCTTGTGTAAATAAATACACCCTTTAATGCTGTCAAAAGCTTTTGGAAACATAACATCTGTTGCTTATGGTCACCAGTGTGTGCATACATATAATATATTCATAATGGTTTAACTATAATATATTCATAATTCTCCGACTACTACTATTTATCTTTCCCGTTCCAACAGGCTTCGCCTAAGAAGGCAGAAACTATATGTGGCATTTTTTTTAAAAAACATGTATTTTCAATAATTTTATTAAATATTATCAAATACTTCAAATTTTGTACTAGAGTGGGCCCCTGGTATTTGCTGGAGTTTGGTTCCAGAATGCCATGTGGATACCAAACTCTGTGGATGCTCAGATCCCATTGTATAAAATGGCATAGAAAAATAGTGTCTTCTTATATACAATAGCAAAATCAAGGTTTGCTTTTTGGATTTTTTTTTTGGGGGGGGGTATTTTCAAGTCATGAATGCAGAATCTATCGATACAGATGACTGACTGTATCCCACAGGGATCCATATTTTATTTGAAAACAGTGCTTTGCTGCTTTTTTCAACTATTTTATATGTGTATATATCAATTTGAACTCCTTTTTTAAATTCTGGATAGCCACTTAATTTCAAAGAATTTTAGAAGCCCTCCTTTTGAAGAAATATGCCTTATTTTGTTGAAAAAAAATTCCCTTAGTTTGTGTTCTTCATAGCCCCATATAAGACAACAGAATTTGTTTTTTACTGAGCCATGGCACTTTGTCTGACAACTCTAAATCCAAGACCATAATAAATTGCTCTTCTCTTCAATCAGGGAGGTCCTGGGTCTGAATTTAAAGGACTTAACCAGAACAGTGGAGGACAGCAGGCCTTGGAAGTGTCTAATCCATGTGGTTGTCTTTGGTCAGGGTCGACTTGAGGGCAGTTGACAACAACAACAACCTAATACACTACAGTACTGTTTTTAAATTGAGTTTACCTTGACACTTTTGAAATGAAATGAGTACATCTCTTTCTTGTTTAAGTATATTTGTATGATTACCTATAAGTAGTTATAGCATCACATTATAGTCTGAATTATTTCAAATAAAGCAACATGGCCCTGCAGGTTTATTCTTATTACAGTTGGGTGGGCAACCTAATCTGATAGTCCATACATGACTGATGTTCTGTTTCTCATTCAGATTAATTTTTAAAATGGATTTTAGACATAATAAATTCAGGTGTGCCAAGTTAATAAGATTTTTCTTCCTAGTGGCAAGTAATTTACACACCCTTTATCTTTAAAATAATAACTGACATTTACACCTAATACACCCCCCACACATCTAGCAAACATCAAAACAACTTTATGATGTGGAAATGATAGTGAAATGCCAGATTTGTGAAAAATGATCCAATAGATTTCACTGGAGAATAATTTGAAGTCTTTTTTGAAGTCAGTTCTTACTGGAATGATCAAAATATACTCATTTTTTAAAAAATGAAAGTGTAGATTTGAAAGGATTTGACTAATTTCATGACACAGCAAACCACATAATAGATTGTGTTGGCTGTTTAAATATCCCATTTTAATGAAATTAATTCTATTCTCAAAAATGGAAAATTATTCAGATTTTCAAGATCAAAAGATGTTTAACAGGTCAATTTTGTACCTCCCTACTGAAAAGTAAGCACACTGTGTTCAGTGGAAATGATTTTTAGATTTTTAGATAAATGTTTATGGAACTGTAACCATAATGAGGACAACTGTGATAATGAGATGATGATGATGATGATGATGATGTAGGTTGATGTAATTTTTTAAGCCATGGCAAAATCCTATTTACTTCCATTACATGGGAAGAAAGCCTCATGCACTTCTTGTCAGCATGATGCATTAGATGGAATTCTTTCTACCAGAAGACTTGTTGACGCATGTAGACCTCCCAGCTTGATTTTGTAATGTGCAATAGCTAGCAATTTAATCCCCAAGATGATTGATTTCATTTTTTTTTGTAAATGTGCTGAATGGACGTCTCCTTTTATCTTTAGCATATCTTGCTACTGATCGTGTTTTGTGTAGTAGCCATGCTGCATCCAGTAACATAGAGTGCATGTATTGGTGACATTATGAAGAACTTATCCAGTTGATTTCAATAGGTCTCTTCCATGTATGACTGTGTCTGGAACCTTAAGGGTTTTTTGGACTGCACCATTATTGAAACAAAAAAGCTGTACTGGAATCCACAGCACAGTATAAAGAAATGCATGTAATATACCACTATATGCAGAAACTGCATGTTTAATGTCACCAATACATGCACTATATGTGCATTGACCTTGGAGGGCCTGCTCTGGGCATAAAATAGTGTAGAATGAAACCAAACCAGTGGCATTTAAATCTGAGGCGGTTGTCATGCAGCCCTGTAGATTTTGCAGATTCCAACAGACAAGCCAATGGTGAGGAATGATGGGAGTTGTATTGCAGTGATATCAAGGGGATTGCATGATTCCCACAACTGACTTAAATCAATATAACTTTTCCAAAGAGATGTGGGATTATGTTGTTAAATATGCACAAATTCCATTCAAATCAAAGTATTGACAGATACCTCCCATTCCTAATTTTCTCATAGCACAGTACTTATAAAAGCTCAGTGTTATTAGGTAGTCTTTAAACAAGGCCTGAAAAGCCATCTGTCGGTGATGCTTTGATTGAGAGTTCCTGCATGGCAGGGAGTTGGGCTGGTGGTCTCTTCCAACTCTGTGATTCTACATTTCTGTTCTAAAAGAAAAATATTTCAGAAAATACTAGGTACTTCCTACCTCTGGATCAACAAAGGAACCTACAGATAAAGCACTGAACTTAAATATTTGTTTGAGGCAGGACTGGAAAACTTTAAGTTCTGAAGTCCTGTCCCTGATCATTCATTGGCTATATAAGGTGTTGACTATTAACTTGTGCTAATCTACCTTCAAATTGAAAAAAAATGTACCTACATTAAATATTTCTACTGGTTGAATAAAAAATGCTAATGAAATATAAAATGAGATTTTCACACAGCAGTCCTATGTACCATAGACAGTGTCAGTCCTTTTGAACTCAGTGGGATTCTATGGGACTTAGTTTTTAATTTGTAGTATTATTCTGATAGTTTCATATTCTTAATGTTCTGTAAAGCATCAAGTAAGATTTAAAACAGTGCTCTGTGCCTGAAATCTTTTATTCTCAAAATCAGGCAGATTGTAATTGGGCTGTATATGTGCAATAGTGGTTATTGCTTTCCAAGAGAGGCTCTCTTGAAAATATCATACTGGATATAGTTCATTTTAATACAAAAACAATTTTAATGGCAATAAAATGTAATGCAATTAACAAATTCTGCTACAGTTTACTGTTTGTTGCTCCATTCAGCAAATAATCTCACTTATGTGTTTTGGGTTTGTTATTCACACTATGGAACTGCATTTATGTGCATCTCTGGGAGCACTTGAGATACAAATGTATTTGAAACATATTCAAGGCATGCTGAGTTTTATCCCAGTTTATCCTAGTTATTCATGCTGCCTATGATGCAGATCTTTTTTTAATTAAAAAAAAAACACATCAGGGGGAAAAACGTGATATTGATTATCCTGGGTGAAGTGGTCTTTTTTGGCAGTCCACCCCCAAACACTTATCAGATGCATTCAAAAAGCACGTGAACAACAAAGATTCAACCTGGATTCATCCTGGATTATTTTCACCATCTGAATTGGCCCTAAGAAGAAGGTTCAGCTTCTTTCCCCTGGAGATTTACAAGCTAACTTCTCTAAACCTATGGTTCCACTGAAGTGTTTTATTTTAGTAACTCAAAGGAATACTTTTCTGATCAGCTGAAATCCCCATTTGGAAATATGTTCAAGGATCGAAAAGGCGGGTTATAAATAAATCATATTATTATTATTATTATTATTATTATTATTATTTGTTGGTTTGCTTTATCAAGTTAGCGTTGATGTATGGTAATCCTATGAATGGGAGACTTCCAAAAGACAATATTATTAGCATCCATGCTCATGTCTTGCAAAATCAGAGCACTGTCTTACTTGAATGAGTCAATCTACCTGTCAATTCCTACTGCTTTTGACGTCTTCAAAGATCCATCATACAATACATTAGTTTATTAGCTCCAATGATTCATAGACTGCTGGTGTTAAAATCATGGTGTCACAATGAATGGTGCCACCAAAAAAAGTTGGCCTACGGGGAAGTGTCTGCCAATCATGATTTTCAAGAACTGAAGAGGTTGTTACTGCACAGATCCATCCTATATTTGCCAACACAAACTGTGGTGCTGCCTCTATAAAAATCAGCTTTTTTCATTACAATTGACCTGGTACGTGGCCTTAAGTTGATGATGTATCATCACTATTTCCTTCTTACTTTTTTAATGTTTGCATTCAGAGTCCCTTCTACCTGGTGTACAACAGTGTGAGACAGGACTAATTTTTCATACAGAAATACACTACTAATCAGGGTCTTCTACCCAATTGCATTGGTATTCTGTTTTGGAATGACATTTGGTTCCCACTCTTTCCATTGACTATACTTTTGCAGGCAACAGCAGCCATGGTTTCCTTCCTGATCTAATCATTCTTTATTCTGTGAAGAGTAAAGTTCTCCAAGAGAACACATTGAAAGAACATCATTGGAAAACCTGTTAGATTAGTTGCAATAGCTGGTTTTGCTTTTTGTTTAATGAAATGCTCATCTTGATTTAGAGCAGATTTCGAAATCATGTGGCCTTCGAGTTCTTATAGTACTATAACTACCAGTATTCTTCACTGTTGTCTATCCTGGCAAGGACAATTAGGTTCCACAACAACTGGAGGTTAACATGATACCCATACCTGATTTATAGAACCAGTTGATCCCACTGAAAGAACACAGTATTTGGATTTACCAGATTGTGGAGGACACCGTATTTAGAGTTAGTAATGTCAATAACTTCAATCTGTTGCAAGTAAAATCTTAATTTCTGGGTGGGTGCTTTGCATCTTGTCTGACACCCATCAGATTTCATCTTGGAAAAGATTTTACAGACCCTCCTATGTATGTCAGCCTTAATTAATAAGTTGAATTATTGCCTGCCATACTTGGGACAGAAGCTTTCCCAATATCTGTCTCTCATGTTGACCACAGTCAAACTATTTTATGTTCACAGTTAGCATAGCACCATTTTTGCCTGATGACATGGCTGCAGGAGCAGATCGTTATGAAATGTCCCAAGAGGTGCTTGATCTTCTGCTGACTCTGTGTAAATAGATTGGGTAGGGCTAGATGTGTCTAGATTTGTTGCAAAGTGTTGTCATAATTCCTCCTTTGAAGTCTGGAATTGGATTTGAGAGTATCAGTCAGTTGCTTCAACATGTAATGCCTGTAAGCTTCTGAAAGGTATGAGCAGTACTCCTCTGGTCTAGTGCCCTATATATGACAAACTGTGACAAATAACCAATTCATCACTAATAACAATAATAGTGATTGCCTAAAATATTTGGAAACTGTTTCACTAAGGTCTTACTAAGGGTAGAACATTAAGTTAAAAGGGGAAAAAAGAATCCTTTGGAAAGGCTTGTGGAAGACTGAGGGGCTCTACAGACTGGCACTTTGTACCGGCCTGTATGCACACTAGGGCTGAACGTCCATACACTCAAAGCCCTTGTTGTGCCACCTGGGCGCCATCTTGGCATGTGCCATGGCGTGTGCCATGGTGACGCTCGTCATGTGCAGCACCTAAATGGTGCTGTGCACAAGGGGCATCATCATGGCGTGTAAGCAGAAGCGGTTTCTTTTTGCTCCCTCCGGAGGCCGTGGTGTGTGGTTGCTGTAGCCTCCTTCTGGGGCAAAATCGGGTGGCATGGAGCCACCCATCTGTATAGCCTCTGAATCCTCAGATACCTTCATAATTTTGGATGAAGATCTAGTCAATCCATCAATAGAGATACGTTTTTGAACAACTGTCCATTTCATGTCCATGGTTCTCTTCAAGCATTCAAAAAATGGAAGTGAAGGGCAGAGATGGGGCTATTCTCTCTACTTTGCATCCCCATGTTCATGAAATAGGTCTGCAATGAAACTGTAATCATAACAAACACTTGTGATTTCTTGTCAGAAGCACTTCAACTATGGCCCAAAACACATGGGCAAAATGATGCAGCTTCAGGCCGATGGGGATGTGGTGTTTAGATATTTTATATCTATCTATCTATCTATCTATCTATCTATCCTGCTTTTTGGAATTATAATATATATATATATATATATTTCCAAAAGCAGCCTTGATTTTGCCTGTTATAAAAGGACACCATTGCACTATGCTGTTATATTTAATGGGACTTGAGCAGCACCAATTTTTGTATATGGGAATCCTGGAACTAAACTCCCGGATACCAAGGTCCCCCCCCCCCCCCCCGTACCTCCCATTCCAAGTTTTAGATTTATGTGTACTTAGAATAATGCTTAAAAAGGGCTTCCTTTTTTTGTAATTAATGCTGAACAAAAATTATGTTCTTGGCAAATATTACAGCATTATATTATATCTGTGTCTCTTTTTTATAGTCATGTACATATAAAATAATGAGGATGTAACTATAGTTCTTTCCTTCCAGGTTCTAACTGTACTTTGTGAGGCTTGTAAGAAAGTGACTTTTAATGTGCCTGAGAAAATAGAAGCAATGACCTTAATTGGCAGAGGTAAGAAAACCTTTAAGAATAACCAACAGAACCTCCTTCCTGTTGTTTTTACAATTATATTATTTGTTTTGTTCTCCCTGCTGTTTTTCTCTTGCAACCTAACAAATTTTTGTTTTGAAGTGCACCCTATTGTGTTGAATGAGGCTTATACCTATTTAAGCTTGAAGCCTAGTAACATAATGCTAAAAACACTAGGGTAAAGGACCAACTAAGCATAAAAGTTTATTTTTTTCTGAATATGCATGCAAAAGATTATGCTATTAGCACAGGGATTTAATATTATATCAGCACTGAATCTAAAGAAAACCCACATATGAAGAGATCAATGAAAACCAGCAGAATTACCAAATAATAATAATAATAATAATAATAATAATAATAATAATAATAATTTAAAAATACAGATTCTTTCCTCTATTAGTGGGCAGATCTATTTATTTATTTGCTTTTAGATGTGTAGCTTTTCCCACCATGAGGATTCTGGTGGATAGGAACCAGACTTTACCTGGCATGGCCGAGAAGAACTCTAGTCATTCAAAGCAATGTCACAACATCCGAGTATGCAACAGTAAAAATGTGAAGCTGAACAACTTCCATGTATAATCCTATCCTAAAACATTTGGCTTTACTGGATACATTTTCAGAAGTAGGAGTAGTTGTGGTATCCCAAATTATACAGAGGTTATATTCCTGTACATGCAGAAAAAGTTAGTGATACAAGGAATTCTTTGTTATATTGGTTGTTGTTTTTTAACTTTCATTTTTACAATTCTTTTTCCAGTAAATCTCATGCAGTGTCTAAGGACTGCTGACCTAATCAGCCCAAGTGATCCTGACTTCTTAGTTCTACAAGATGGTTCTGTGTATACAAGAAATGCCGTTTCTTTATCTTCTGCAAAGAAAACTTTTACTATATTGCTTCAGGATTTGCAAGATAATCAACAAAAGAAAATACATGTCAATTTGCTGTCTCACCCCAAACTGGTACATGCTGTTTATATCAAGACTCTTTGTAAACATGTGTGAGTGTGTGTGTGACAGAGTATTTATTATTTTTATAAATAAGCAACTTTAGCTGCTAAGAAATGTCATGTGTACTGATATTTGAATAGTAATCACTGCTTTTCTCAATCACATTTAAATTTATTTGCAGTGCATCCTAGTAAAAACTTATTGTGGGACATTTTCTGATACCCATAAGAATTCCAGTACATTTCTGGGTATAAAAATGTATACTGTCCATAGCAGTGTTTGTACTTGGCATCCACCTACAAATCCAGAATCAGAAATTACGAGGAGAAAAATAAGAAACTAAACCAAACACTTCTTGTATTTTGAAGTGTTTCCTGAGCCAATTGAATCCCACTGTGCCCGTAATGGAAGCAATTTTGATTTCCTCCAAATGGGATTAAACAACTGACAGCTACAGCATGTCACTTCTGCTCCTTGGCATTTTGTCTCCCCCCCCCCCCCCCCCCCCCAAAAAAAAAGGAAGGAAAGAAAAAAAACATAGCATAGGATGTTAAAGAATTTATTTGCTTGAGTTGTACAGTATATTATGAACCAAATGATAATTCCATTTATTAGGGGATATAAAAATTCTGCATGTTTAAACCAGTATTTGTGTATGTGCAAAATCAGGTATGTTCTACTGAAACACAATGTGGAGAACACCATTTGGAATGAAAGTATTATTGCTTTATTTACTGTAACTATGCTGTTGTAAACTGGCACCAAAGCCTGTGTCTCTCCAGCCCCCTTCAACTTCTTTCAATGCTGATGCTGCTAAACAGTTTTCAGTTAGACAAAGAACAAGGAGGAAAAGGGGCTAGACAGGTATAAAATGACTTTGAAAAGGAACGTCTTTGTCCGAGGCTTTGTTAATCAAGGTATGCCTATATGTGTGAGAGGGATGAACAGGGAATGTAGTCAAAGCTACTTGTTACTAGATTATATTGCTAATATTTCTTTTTTTTTTTTTAAACCCAGACACACAAAACAAAAGACACTGTTCTGAGGCGAAGTAAACGAAGATGGGCTCCTGTTCCTACTACTATCATGGAAAACTCATTGGGACCTTACCCATTGCAAATTCAACAGGTATATTTTTATAAAATAGGCAGATTATGTTGAAATGTCATTTCCTATTCTACCTGTTGAAATTATGTTATATGAACAAGATGATTAGAAGAAAACTTAGGCCTGTTACAGACTGCCAAAATAAAGCTGCTTCGGGTCTCTTTGGAGGTATGCTATTTAAATGATGCATGGGTCCTAAGAGTCCGGAGGTCGCGCCAAAGCCACTCTCCATTCCTAAGCACTGGAGTACAGCTTTGGTGCAGCTTCCGGATTCTTAGGATGCATGCATCATTTAAATAGCATATCTCCAAAGAGACCTGAAGCAGCTTTATTTTGGCAGTCTGTAACAGGCCTAAGGCCCTGTCCAGATGGGCCCTTTGTGGTGCATCCACAATGTGCTAGGGTTGCCTTGGGGCGGTGCATGCACACGCCCCGCAACCCTAGCACATCATGCATGTGCGCACCATACATACGGCACACGCAACAATTACGTCGCAGCTGCGCCGCCGCTAAACGGTGCTGTGCAGCGTTGACGTAACTACGCCGTCTTTGGCGCTTTGTGGTGCTGCATCAGGAGCCACTTTTGGGAGCTCCTTTTTTGCTGTGCAGCTGTGCCGCACAATTTGTATGCTGTGGCGCAGCTGCACAGCAGAGAGAGGTGCCAAAGAAGTGCCTATTTTTGGAAGTCTGTACCCCGCCTAAGTTATGAAAATAATTGTGATTTGAATTTTGTAATTTGCGACAGAGCCCTCCCTCCACTGACAACTGTCATCATCCAGCCTGGAGGGAGTGAGGGGGTGGGTAGGGGCTAATTTTGTATTGCAATTTTTACTGTACACCGCTATGATCATTGCGGAATAGCGGTCTATAAATAAAACC